>NC_052623.1:293009256-293309256 GCF_016161935.1 Mauremys reevesii
GTTTGTGTTATAGGCCATTTTGTTGTTATTTGTTGATGTTCTTCCCATGACCATTCCTGCTATAGTTTCCATTCATATCACCTATTCCTTTGCTCTCCCTCCTGCTCCTCTCTCCTTCAGCAGCTCCCTGCGCCTCTCATGAAGTCTCCCTGCTCATCTCTCCCATTCGCTTCTCCATTTCATGATTGAATCCATGAATTTAATCAAAATTTATCTTGAAATAAATCCTCTCAATTTTTCCCTGAAATGATAGAAGTCAATATTTATAATTTTAAATTTATTTCTTATTATTTTTATTCTTTGATAGTTTCTAAATTTCCATCATCATATTATTTTCCTGTCACTGTCCTGTTGGTTGGGTTTCTATAGATCCTATTTGTTTATATTTATAGATGAGATTTCTTTTTTTTCTAGAGAGATCTTTGGATCTTTGGATTCTTTAGAGATTTTTTTTTTTTTTTTATCATTTTTCTTCATACCCTGCTCTTCTCCTCCCCCTGCCCTCCTTGTCACTTCCCTTCTGTGTCCTGTGTCTTTCATTGATTTTGATTATCATTGTTTTGTCCTTCACCACCAGGTTTCTGTATATATATATTATTATATCTATACCCTCTATCTTATTCACCATCTTATTATTTATGGGTATGCTTGTTCTGAGGTAACAGCTGTTATGAACTTGTGAACACCCTTGGGTGGGGTTGGGAGGATTGTTCAGCTGCCAGAACCTTTGATGGTGTTAGGGGTGATCTCTAATAAGCTTATTAGCATGTGCATAGGTTTTCTGCTGTCTTGAATATGTTTTCACTGTAATGCTTTTACTTTAAGAATAAATGTGCTTGCTTAGAAAAAGCTGTGTGGTAACTTAATGACTGCAGTTATGCTGTTTATAGCTTGTGAGAACGGAAAGCAAGACAGGCCTGTGAAGCAGTCTGATTTGCTGGGGAATTCAGAGTGTAGACAGGGAACCATGCAGCCTGAAAACATGCCAGTGCAGACTGTTTCTTCCCAAGCAAGATGACAGCTGTGGAGTGGGAAGCCTGAGTGTGGGTGCCCTTGGTGAACCATAGTGGGGAATACAGGTACAATAGCCCTGAACTATGACAGAATATTTTCTGGCTAAGCCTGGTAACAGGCCTATGCTGATTGGTGCATTACAAATGTATTAGATTACAGAAATAGATTTAGAATAGAATTAGAAATACATTAAAATCCCTACTCTTACTATAATTTTATAGGGTTTTTTCCCCTTAAAAATAGATGAAGCAAGCAGATAGATCTCCAGTACTGCACCATTTGAGTATATTTTAGCACACTGTTTAACTTCCTCTGTTTCAGGACATGATATTGCTGGTGCTTCTATGTCCAGCTTCATGTCTCAAAGAACAGAACAGTGGAGTCATGAGGAGTAAGGGATTTTTGGTGACTGACATTTGTTTGGAGAAGGAAAAAGTGACAAAATTAAGCTCAATTTTAGAAAATTAAGAGGAGCAGGTATTATAATAAAAAGACACTGACTTTATAGTACACCTTACTCTCTCAATACCAAAGAAAATAATCCTCGGTATACTTAAAATATTACCATGACTATATCAGAGAAGAGGGAATAGTGGTTCTAGCTCAAACACTGACCTACAATAGATTTTTAGTTGCAAATAACTTCTTTATCTCTGTACGACTTCAGGGTCCTCTTTTTTAAATAACATCTGCTGCTATTTGAAAAATTACAAGGTCAGATGTGTGTCAAATATGTGCATCTAAAAAGAGTTCAGCTACCCAGAGAATAAACAGTTTTCCTGTTGTTTTCTTTTTCATCGTTTAATAGGAGGGAAAACGCATACTCGTTATAGTTTAGAAACATTTTTTTGTCATCCCTGTTCTCTACCTTTTTATCATAAGATTTTCTTTTCCTGCATGCCAGCTGAGTGAAGAAGCAGAATATAACCCATAATACAGACCCAGCCAGACATATTTTGGTGATTTTCTCACAACAGAACAGCAGGTAAAAGATGAGTTGATTTATACACTTGCTAAAGGCTATTTTGGATTTATCCATTGCTAGTGGGTATTGCATCTCCAGCTCATTTTTACACATAATGCATTTCCCCTTCAAAGAATAGCTCTCTGTGTGATTTCTACTACCAAAATAATCAGTGTTCAAATGCCAAGATACATTTTGGTGAAATAGTTAAATGTTTGGGTCCAGATTTCCAGTAGAAGACAGTGGTTTTGAATGATTTCTGGGTGCCCAATCTGAAACATTCAGGACCAGGGGTGAATTCTGGGCCCCACTGAAGTCAGTGTCAAAAATTCTACTGACTTCAATAAAGCCAGGATTTCACCTGTAGTCTTTGCAGGTACTGAGCACTCCCAGCTCTCTTGAACTGAAGGTTCTGAGCATGTCTGAAAATCAAGCCCAGAGTGTGTCAGGTTGGATAGCAAAAAATAGAGGCCCACAAAAATCACTGACCCTTTCTGTTAATGTTATTCTTAGCTATTTTATATAGAAGCTATAAATAAAAGGCAAACATCTGTTAGCTAGTAGTATGGAGTCCCTGGTTGTTGCTGTTATTATTGCACTTGTACTTAATGGTCTGGATCATGGCCCAGTTGTGCTAGGCACAATGCACACACAATCTTCTCCAAAAAGCTTACAATGTAAGTACAAGAGAAGAGAAAATGGACTCATATATCCTATTTTATAACGAGCAACTCCTCTTTACTCTCTATCACTATATAACGTCAAAGTAACAAAAATAGTGGGAAATTACTCTATAGAAGGTGTCCACATATCCAGGATATGAGGACGTATTTCACCCATACCTTGTACAGTAGTAAGATCTCTTGGTCACTAGTCTCCTGTTAATACATCCAAATACTGTGTTAGCCCTTTTTGCCACAGAATCATATTGGGAGCTCATAAGGAATTGGTTATTTACAACAACACAAGTCCTTTTCATAGTCACTTTTTTCCAAGATACAGTCCCCCTTCCTGTAAGCCACCTCACATAGATGTAAGCAGGATCCTAATGAGTTCTCTCCTGACAGGTATCTGGGAAGAGGAGAGACTTTCAGGCGCAAACTGTATTTTCATGAACACACCTACTCTGCCTAGATATCCAGCAGATAGAGTGGTGTTGCTCAAAGTGATCAGCTTTGGCTAGTGTTAGGTTACAAATCACTTTAGGACTGAATGCAGGGGTAATGAAATGCTATCAGTAGTATTGTCATTGTATGAATAAAGGGGCACAGAACTGTGCTTAACCCAGGGGTCGGCAACCTATGGCATGCGTGCCAACGGTGGCACACGAGCCGATTTTTAATGGCATGCCGAGGTCCCAGCTGCCGGCCCCACTCAGCCCACCGCCATCCTGGATGAATGGAACCACAGGCTGGCAGTGGGCTAAGCAGGCCAGCGGTTGAGACCCTGGCTGGCAAGGGAACCGAAACCCAGCCGGAACCCAGAGCCTGCCGAAGCTGGGGCGCAGCACGTGGCGCACTCCCTGCTGTGGGGGGGAGGGCTGCTGGCTGCCCGGAACTCTTCTGCAGGCTGGCACTGGCGGACTAAGCAGCAGGCACTCAGGCAAGTGAAAGAGGCCGGCGGGAGGCACGGTGGAGGTGTCCGCGTCCCAGCCTGTCCTGCTGCCCCTCTCTCACCACTGTGGCTGAACACCAGGGCACTGCAGGCACGTGCCGTCCCTGCGGCCCCTGGGGGAAGGGAATGGCAGGCCAGAGGGTCTTCTGCAGGGCCGGCTCCAGCGTTTTTGCCACCCAGAGCAGAGAGAAGAGGAAAAAAAGCCGCGATCACGATCTGCTACGCTTCAGTCTTCAGCAGCTGGTCCTTCCCTCAGTGAGGGACCCGCTGCTGAAGAGCCAGATGTGCCCCCTCCTCTGTTGGCCGCTCCCCTGGTCTGCCACTGCCCCCCATTTGCCTGCAGATGCAGTGCCCCCACACAGCTGGCCCACAGCTCCCTTGGCAGAAACAGGAACAGCATGGGGCAGGGACCCATCCACCATCCAGGTAACACAGCCGCAACCGGGACTGTCCCAGGCCAGCCCCAAGTCCCCTTACCCCCGGGACTTCCCCCTACACCCCCCAACCTCCTGCCCTGAACCCTTCACGCCACCCAACCCTGACTCCTACACCCCCATGCTCCCAGCCCTGACTCCTGCACCATCCACATCCCCACCCCCTGCCCTGATCCCCCCGCATCCCAACCCCTTGCTGAGTGCTCCCCCACACACATCCCAGCCCCTGAGCTCCTCCCCTCTCAGGGGGGTTGTAATACAATAGTACCTGTAAGAAATTTAAGTTACTTTTACCCCTGCTGGAACCCCAGACCAGCAGTGGACTGAGCGGGGCCAGTGGCAGGCTGAGAGGCTCAGCCCGCTGCTGGTCTGGGGTTCCGGCCACCAGCCCCCCTGCCAGCCGATATCCAGACTTCCAGCCCTGCTCAGCCCACTGCTGGCCTGGGGTACCGGCAGCCAGCCCGGGGCTCTGCTCCTGGCCTCAGCCACTCCCTGCTGTGGCACACATTGGAAAACTCAGCAAGGAAAATGATCACACTAAACTGATAAGATCGGCATTTTAATTTTATTTTAAATGAAGCTTCTTAAATATTTTAAAAACCTTATTTACTTTAAATACAACAATAGTTTATTTATATAATATAGCCTTATAGAGAGAGACCTTCTAAAAACGTTAAAATGTATTACTGGCACGCGAAACCTTAAATTAGATGAATAAATGAAGACTCGGCACAGGACTTCTGAAAGGTTGCCGACCCCTGGCTTAACCTGTCCCAAATGAGGTGGTCACCCTCAGTTGAAAGGACCTTGTTAAGCCAGGGGCTCGAATGCAAGACCCCTGTGAAAGTAACAGGGGTGGGGACAGGTGTCCCAGCCAGAAGGAATGAACTCTCCTTAGGGGTCCCTGGTCTGGTTTAACCTGTTCCTCTGCACTGTTCAAAGAGAGAGCTAAATAGGCTCCATTAGGACCCTTTTATTATTTTAAGTGCTCAAAAGAACTACTAATCACTTCTGGTGACAGCCCAGCCTCAGAGCTGAAAAAATCACTAAGAGTTCAGTGGAACCTCAAGAGGCTGACCTGCAGAGGTCACAGCAAAGAGGCAGGTGAGTGGAATGATGACTGGCGAGGCAGCGAGTTGAAGGAGCGGTTGATAGGACGTCCAGCAGAGAGGAACCACAGCTGGTGGGGGAGCCAGCCAAAGCAAGTGCTCAGATGGCGGGGCAAGCAAGGTGCCTTTTTCCCTGGGTTGGAGGTGAACTCACACAGATGCACCTCTGAACCCTGGGTCCTCACTGACCAAGTACAACCACTGTGAGTGAGGTATGGTGAGGGAGCAGAGAGGGGCACAGAAAAGGAACTGCTGGTTGTAGAACTCAAGAACATGAGGCAGAAGACACTTCCCCATGCACTCTGGGCTGGGTGTACTGCTCATAGTTTAATGATTATGAATCCTACTTGTGGCATTTTCCTAATTAATGTCAGGTGACTTCGCTCCTTTCATTAAAATTTTATTTTCTATGCTCACACTCTGTGCTTGCGACTGGGGAAGTATTGTCTCTCAGAGGCGCCCAGGGGGTGATGTGTAATTGTCCCAGGTTACTGGGTAGGGGCTTGAGCCAGTTCTGTGTTATATTGTTGAAAAGGAACCCCTAGATACCGAACCCGGCCCTGGTTGCTGCCAGTTCCACCTGGCAGAAGGGTTACATATATTTTCATAATTAAAAGCTTTAAAATTAATTAAATTTAAAAGCTTTGTCTTGCACACATGCAGGTGTTAAGCTATGAAAAGTGTATGCACACATATTTGCACCTGCCAAGTGTAGGTACATGCAAATATACAAGCAACTTTGTGTGTACACAAGAAGTGAAATGTACTCCTTGTTTAGAGAGCCACCACAAAGATGTACGCATCATTTACGTCTCACTTAAACCGTAGTAAATTTCACACACTTAGAAACCAGTCTTTTAAAATTTACCCCTTCAGGAAATAATGTTATTTAAGTTGAGTTGTATATTTGCTTACAAATGGCAGGCACTGGGTCACAAAGAACAACTAGAAGAAGATGGTAGATATATCATCTTCACAAGACCTTTTAAAGGTCAAAATCTTAAGTGCTGTCTAAACTTTGTCAATGGTCTCAGAGATACTTTAGCCTTATAAAAAGCAGCAGCTACAACCATTAATTTATTCTTGTACTAATTAAATGATGAATCAAGTTAGCTATGATAAAAAATGGAGAGTTAATGCAAATAGCTATTATACTCTTTTTTTCTGTATTGTGTGAATTATGTGTACTAAATGTATCTGGTTCCTGACTTTCAGCTATGTAGGTTGCATCATTTATCCAACAGATGCCTACAGGGCAAAAAAAGCATCACCTAGGTTTTCTTTCTGAGATTACTCATGGGGTTTGTGCTAAATTTCAGAAGATTTCTTCGTCTTGATAGCAAGCACAGTTAAAGAGTTAGAGCCAGCTCTTCAATTGGTGTAAATCAGCAAAGCTCCACTGAAGTATGCCAATTTATGCCAGCCAAGAATCTAGTCCTGAATATTTCTCATGTTTCAGAAAATATAATTATCTTGAAGTGAAACTTTTGTCTAATAGGCAGCAGTCTCCTCCTCTTTTTTCCATAATTCAACTCCTATAGTATAAAGTACTGGCATTGCCTCCTGCCCTTCTCAACCGTTCCGGTAAACCACAATCTTTTCTCCATTAAAAAAATTCCTCTTCTCAACTTGATCCCTTTTTTCAAACAGCAGCAGTGAGAATAAGATATGGCATAACTATTTATGCCCCTGTCCCCATCTGTGCACTTCTTATAGCTCAACATATGTGTCATCCTCTGGGTGGGATAGACCATTTAAAGAGGAAAATTGGATGAGAAGGGCTAACCTGATCAAAGGCATGGAAGGTTTCTGCTCTAGATGTTTTGAGTGAATGGAAAAGAGAGTTATAGCTTATAACTGAAACAATTTTGATATTTAACTAGAGTAGTTGCCTCTATATAAATATGCCACACACATACAGGCATATATATACTACCTTTGGAATTTTAAAACTGAAATGTAATGTAATGTTTGGTCATGTGACCAAAACCATTCACATGCAATGGTTCATATTAAAGGAAACAATCATCAATAGTTACAACCACTCACTTAGGGGAAGGTTAAATCAGAACAGCCCAGATATTCTTGGTTGACTCTTCATTGTGAATATTACACACACTTCTCATTGGCATATACTGTTCCATTCTGGAACTGGTGAGAATGCTGGTGAGTTTGCATAGATGCAGATGGTCTCAAGCGTGCTTTCTTCTGATGCTAAACATGTGAAACAAAGCTCTGGCTTTGCCTTTCAGTCGCCTAAATGGTCCTTTGTTCAATTACATTTCAGTGAGGTTATGATAGCAGCTTGTAAGAATTAGTTGTGACCACAGTCAGAGATGGAATTAATCCAATGTGCTAACTTATTTAAATTTTTCAAGGCAGAAAGAAAATGCAGCACAGAAGAGAACTGGTGCACTATGTACAATTCATCCGCTATTGCTCCTGACTTCTCCTCAGCTACAGTTTGTACTGGGGGGAGAAAAACAATTTATGACATGTAATAAGGGTCAAATACTAGCTCTTATACATGCAGATAGCAGGGATTAAAGCAGGGTCCTTGGATATCTCAGGTGCACGCCTCCTAGTCATTGTGGGCCCAGATGCAGCACGGAGTAATGCCAGTAACATGAATGACTACATATAGTTGACTGCTGCAAATCAGCTACAAGCTGCCAGTGCAGACACTGGAATTTGAAGGAGACAGTAATGGTGGTAGGAGACAATTCTAGCCATGATAGTTGAAACAGAAAGACTAGAACTGTAAAGCAAGCTTCGTCCGGAAGAACTTACTGTGGATGGGACAGGGAACTTTAAAATAGCCTGCAGACTCCCCAAAGGATATGCTTTTTGAGGGGAAGGAGGAGAGGGCTTTCCAACCTGTCCCAGTTTCTTGAAAGACTTCTATACTGGTGACAGGAGCAAGGACTCCAGGAGACTGCCAAGATGAATAATCTGGCGAGGGCTGCGGAGAGGGAGTGCGGATGTGTGAGTGGAAGAGGGGAGGTTCCTATTTGAATAAAACCTCCTAAATGTTTCCAAGGGCAATAGCAGCAAAAATATTTGCCTTTGGATTAATAGTTCCTTTGTGTATTCAGCTTCAGGCGATATACAGCAGAACCATTTGGAGAAGTTTATTTTGTTGTTTCATTTTTCTCTGAGGCAATATTTTATTGTGGTTGCCTTCAGAGTCAGACAGAAGGCCAAATCCTGCAGTCATTACTCAGGCAAATCTCTTATTGCTGCTTATAATAGCCATCATGGTTTCACTGTTCCCTTGTCCTCACCCCATTATTTTTTGTGTTCTATTCTAGCAGTTGTTTCGTGTCTTGTCTTATGTTTTTTCAGTTATAAGGCCTTTGAGGCAAAGGCTGTGTTGTTGTTACATGTGGCCCAGATCCACAAAGACACAGTCATTCTTCTTAACACTTAGGCACTGAGAAATTCACAGCAAAAACACTGATCCACAAAACCTGAATTAGGCGCCTAGGCTCTCTGTACAGTGAAGGAGGAGAGACATGTAATCCACAAATGCAACCCACAAAAGCAATCCACAAAAGACAGCAGCCTGGGGGATGCCACCTAAGCTGGCAGTGGAGTTCTTTGTGTTGGCATGCAGTTCTAATAGGCTGTATTGAAAACAGGGGGAGGCATTAAGCCATATGAAAGCTAATGCAGAATCCTATTGATTCCCTCACAAATTCTGACCCAGTCATAGCATTAACGGGTGCAAATGTTTCCTGTATCAAGAACCACCACGATTTCAACAGCTTCCACCCCACCATCAACCTCAGCCTGGACCAATCGACACGAGAGGTCCACTTCCTAGACACCACGGTGCAAATAAGTGATGGTCACATTAACACCACCCTATACCAAAACCTACCGACCGCTATGCCTACCTTCATGCCTCCAGCTTCCATCCCGGGCACACCACAAGATCCATTGTCTACAGCCAAGCACTGAGGTACAACCGCATCTGCTCTAACCCCTCAGACAGAGACCAACACCTACAAAATCTCCACCAAGCATTCTCAAAACTACAGTACCCGCACGAGGAAATAAGGAAACAGATCAACAGAGCCAGACGTGTACCCAGAAACCTCCTACTGCAAGACAAACCCAAGAAAGAAACCAACAGGACTCCACTGGCCATCACATACAGTCCCCAGCTAAAACCCCTCCAACGCATCATCAGGGATCTACAACCCATCCTGGACAATGATCCCACACTTTCACAGGCCTTGGGTGGCAGGCCAGTCCTTGCCCACAGACAACCTGCCAACCTGAAGCATATTCTCACCAGTAACTGCACACTGCACCATAGTAACTCTAGCTCAGGAACCAACCCATGCAACAAACCTCGATGCCAACTCTGCCCACATATCTACACCAGCGACACCATCACAGGACCTAACCAGATCAGCCACACCATCACCGGTTCATTCACCTGCACGTCCACCAATGTAATATATGCCATCATATGCCAGCAATGCCCCTCTGCTATGTACATCGGCCAAACTGGACAGTCTCTAAGGAAAAGGATAAATGGACACAAATCAGATATTAGGAATGGCAATATACAAAAACCTGTAGGAGAACACTTCAACCTCCTTGGCCACACAATAGCAGATCTTAAGGTGGCCATCCTGCAGCAAAAAAACTTCAGGACCAGACTTCAAAGAGAAACTGCTGAGCTTCAGTTCATCTGCAAATTTGATACCATCAGCTCAGGATTAAACAAAGACTGTGAATGGCTTGCCAACTACAGAACCAGTTTCTCCTCCCTTGGTTTTCACACCTCAGCTGCTAGAACAGGGCCTCATCCTCCCTGATTGAACTAACCTCGTTATCTCTAGCTTGCTTCTTGCTTGCATATATACCTGCCCCTGGAAATTTCCACTACTTGCATCCGACGAAGTAGGTACTCACCCACGAAAGCTCATGCTCCAAAATGTCTGTTAGTCTATAAGGTGCCACAGGATTCTTTGCTGCTTTTACAGATCCAGACTAACACGGCTACCCCTCTGATACTTGATTCCAGATAGGTAGTCACATTTCAGGGTCGGGCATATTTTTCAGGACCACCTTGGTAGCTCACCAGCCCATTCCACTCATACATGTGCTGTTCAGTCACTATATATTTGAATATTGTCCTGGCACCCAGTGCATAGCAAACATGAAAAGAAAAGAGAATGAGGGGGCAGGGGACACAAAATCATTGGTTTGTGTTTCTTGTACATACTTCAATATGGTTTAACTTGTTAAGAACAAAGTGCATAGGTTCATTTTAAGCTTTTGGTGTTGCTGGTGTTTTGATGTGCTAATGGCAGCTGGCCTGCCAGGCAATGGTTTAATATTGTACTTTCCCAATACACATTTATAAAATAAAAATCTTTATTTTTACAGAAATATTATTGCCCGCACTTCAACACATCATATAATGTGTATTTCAAATACTAAAGGTAAACAATGATCAGGGACAACTGGGAGGTTGTATGCAAAGCCCATGTCTCAATACAGCTATACACGTCAATCCATATATCAGTTATGTACATCAGTCCTGACAGTGTTTCCATCCCCGGCCCCTTTCATAAGCAGTCATGTCATTCAAAAGTAAATGCATTGCAATCAACCCCCGTCCCCACAAGCCTATTAATTCTCCCTCTTCCTTTGGCCCGTGGAAGTCCACACTGTGGGAGCACAAAGCATCCCTGTTTTATGTTGCCCGGGTGCAGCCAGCTCTAGCTGCAGTAAGTGCACTTTCTGGCTGAGCATACCGATTCAGCGGCCCCTCAATGTCATAGATCCATTCAGAGGGAAATGGTTCACCTCTGTTATCACAAAGATTGTGACTAGCACAGTAAGCCACAATGTAGACAGCACTGGTTACACTGGCATCCAAACGGGTTAGTGAACACTGCCAGAAGGATCCCAATTGGCAAAACACACATTCAACCACCTGAGAGAGTAATTAAACCTCCTTTTGTCAGGGCCTCTGAGACTGGGGTATGGTTTCACAAGCCAAGGGGAAAGGGGTTATGCAGTGTCCTCCAGAATAACAGTGGAGACAGTAACTTTGTTTATGACAGTGTCATGTGATGTGAATAGTGCCACCGCTTGTCCATGAACGTAGACTCCCAATTGTTGGAAAACCCTGGCATCTTGAACTTTTCCAATACAACCATCATTGACATTCATAAATCACCTTCTGTGATCCATGAGAGTGTGCATAACAATGGATTAGTACCCTTTGCAGTTTATGTACTCATGTGCCCCCATGAGTCCCATCAATGGCCACATTCTCTCAAAACCAGAAATTACTTCAGGAATTTCGTTTATGCCTGCCATGTTTGGGTAAACCACATGCCTGATGGTCTCAGAAACCTCTGCCACCAGTTTACCCAAAGTCAACTTCCAAACACCAAACTGGTTGGCAATGGACCTGTAGCAGTCTGGGATAGTCAGCTACCAAATGCTTATAGCAATGCGCTTCTGAACCTGCAAGGCCATCCTCATGCATGTGTCTTTAAGCTGGAGGATGGGGGACCAGCTGCTCCCAAAGCTCCAGAAATGTGGCTTTCTTCACGCAAAAATCCTGAACACACTGTTGGTCATCCCAGGTGTGCATTACGATATGGTCCCACTAGTCTGTGCTTGTGGCCCTGCTTCAGAATAGCTGATATAGGTAGGAGGAAATCACCAGCTGTACTGAGTGTCATGAGCAGCATCCAACAGTTCAAGTCTGCCATGTCTGTGTCCTTGTCCTCCTCCTGCTCTGACATTGGCTCTCTTAGGTACCTTTGTTGGGCCTGAAAATGCTTCCAAAATGTCCACCAGTGACTCATGGACGCTCTCTCCCTTTTCTGAAACAGGAGTGAAAGCGCAAGCAAGAGGAGTTCTTGACTCCGGTTGCTGGGGGCTCGCAGACCAAAATGATGGCTCAGTAGGATGTGTTGGCAGACTGTTCAAACTTCTTAGTATGCGGGGTTGAAAATCACATTTTCCCACAGTGTGCAGCATAAACAAAGGACTAGAGTAGCTACTTCTCAGGATAGCGCTAAGTCATCAGGGATATGGTGGTTTGGACTTGGAACTACATATTGAAGGGTGGATGCCGAATCCCCAGGTTCAGGTCCTGGTTAAAAAATTCTTAAGCTAGGGTTGGCAATCTGAATAGACTCTCAAGTCCTCGGTTCTCAAACCAAGGCTTTGCTGAGTCAAGTCCCACTAATCCTGGGTTTACACTGCAGTGTAAACATATCCATTTTGTCCTCTTCCCTGGCTTCATTCTCATTAAGGCTTACAGATTAATCATGCTAGATGAAGTAAGAAGACAGAAGGCTATTGCACCATTGGTGGAAGCCTTATGCTGACTCTGACTGATTGCAGAATAATTATTATTTTAGTCCTATATTCTGCTGTACAGGAGGCAAAGAAAATATCCTTTGTCACTCACAAATAGCAACTGCCAGTGGAACTGTTCCAGGTGACTAAAAGCCTAGTTAAAGGTGGCCAAATTTTTTCCATCAAAATGTGTAATTTCAGAATGGTTTTTTTGATTAAACATAAGTGTTCATGAAAAAAGGTTGAGTCCTCATCTTGAAAGGAAACCTGTGCAACACCTACAAAAGATGAGCCTGGAAACTTAAATCCATAGTTCTGCCAGACACCAAAAAACATGGCCTTACAAGATACTGGTTTTGTGGCTCATTACCAGAATTTGTGACACATCCTACTGCTAACCCTTAATTGCCCACTTCATTTTAAGTGCTCTCCTGCAGCACATGCAAACGCCTTATGCTTAAGAAATCTGTCTCGACTTGTATTTAGCTACACTGTCGTTACCTTTCCCTGAGCTGAAAAAGCGTGAAAACATGTTACTTCCACCAACAGAAGCTGGCCTAATAAAAGATTGTACCTCACCTATCCTGTGTCTCTCATGAAAAATATATGTTTTTGCAAAGATGTTCAGATTTTCATAGAATGAATAAATAAAAATATTCAGTTTCAGTACAAATAAATATATTTTGGGGTTTTGAATGCCAGAGTTTGGGGGGAAAATAGTTTTTGGTTTTAACTAAAGACACATTTAATGAAAACACAAATATTCATTCTCATTGAAATTTTTCATGGGGTAATAAATTGTTGACCAGTTCAATAGCTAATATACAGGCTGGCTTTGCTTGGTTACAGAATCAATTTTTCCAATATGAGGAATTTTTTTTAAAATTCTGCTACTTTGCAGATATAATTTAGACTCAACCTATGCTTTGTGTGTCTGAGATAGAAAAGTGGAACCAGAAGAGGAAATATGTTCTTTGTGCTTCATATTTACTACTAATATTTATTAACATCCCCAAAATCTGCTAAGATAATGTTCATTTACTACATAACAAAGCTAACAAATATCAGTTAAAATATCCATTTTATTTTTCATAAATGATAAGGATCATTTAAATGATTTAACTTTTACGAAATAACTTGTGTGTGAGACTAAGCAATGAAGAAATGATGCATACATAATATATGAGGAGATAGCAGCATTTTGTAAAATATTATGCCAATTGATAGCATGCCATAGCCAAAAAGCAATGTGTGCCATTCTTTTCATTTGAGAGGAATGGCACAGCACAAAAATCTAATCTACACTACTAAATTATCAGGGTCTAAGCCAGGCAGTCACATCATGACTTCCCCTTGATCTGGTTAAATAGTGCTCCATCTTGCAGTATACACAAGCGATAGCTGGGAACACAGCTGCATCCCTTCTATACTGCAAAATAGAACTCAGTTCTAACCATGTGAAGAGAATACCATGCTTCAAAGTATTTCTCCCAACATACTTGATTTTGTACTCTGTGGCCTATTTTTGGCAGCTTCGTTACAAACTATGTATTGGTAGGTGCTGTGTATTGTATTGCAGGGCTACAGGCACTGGAAGAAAACAAAATCCCTGGGGAAAAAAACCATAAAATCAGCACTGATACAGTTTGCAGATGACACAAATTGGGGGAGTGGTAAATAATGAAGAGAACAGGTCACTGACAGAGCAATCTGGTTCGCTTTGTAAACTGGATGCAAGTAAACAATATGTATTTTGATATGGCTAAATAGAAAGGTATATATGACAGACTGACAATATCCTATAATATCCTGAAAAAACTTTTTGGAATATAAGCTTTACTGAGTGTAACGGGTCAGACTCACCCCTGCGGCACCTCCTGCTGGTGACTCCGGGAATTAGCTCTATTCCAGCTCTGGAGCACCCTCTACAGGCTGGTGATCCACCTGTCCTCTGGCCCCTGTGTCCCTCCCTGGACCCGGTGCCCTCTTACATGGGGTGCTGCCCCCTAGCAGTAACCCCTTTCTCTCTGGGTCTCCCCTCCTAAGGGAACCCTCACCCTCTATCCCCACCTTGCCTCAATGACTGGCAGTAGCCATATTCTGTCTAGCCCCACATCCTGGGGCAGACTGCAGTATCAGCCAACTCATCACTGGCAGGGAGGGTTCGGACCTGCTGCCTTGGCCTGCCTCTGGGCTGCCCTCTGCAACCCCCAGTACCTGTTAGCCCAATGCTAGGCCGCAGCCTGGGGCTTTCCAAGCTGGAGCTCCCCAGCTCCTCAGCCTTTCCCCAGCCCTGCTTCACTCAGGTATCCAGTCTCTAGCTCCTTGCAGCCAGGCCCTTCTCTCTCTGAAGGCAGAGAGAGACTGTCTGAGCTTCTGGCTTCCCTGACCTTTTATAGGGGCCAGCTGTCGCTCAGTCTGGGGCATGGCCTCACCTGCAGCCACTTCCCCAATCAGCCCAGCCTAAAGGTTGTCTTCCAGCCTTGCCCCTTCCCAGGGCTGTTTTTAACCCCTTCAGGGCCAGAGCAGGGGTTCACCCTGCTACACTGAGTTAGGTTTAACTTTAGTTTATTAGGGATAACTCTGCTGGGGTACTGTATTAAAAATGTAATTGTGTATGTGTTACTGTGGCATTGTATGTAACTTCTCTAATGGGGATGGGGGATGCTAATAAACTTCCTCCATCATCAGCCTTTGAAGCCATTTCCACCTCCCAAGGATATACACAAATTAGATCCTTCAGAGATCAAGAGACAAAGTGTCACGGGGTGTATATGCCCCATGCTGGCTTGTCAACCAAGGGGTTAATGCAGGACGTGCTGCCAGTGCTGATTGCCAGCGTCCCAGCAGCTGGAAAATAAACAAGCTGAGAAGCAGAGGGCCATGGTGGCTGCCAGAGGAGCAAGCAGGCCAGAGAAAGAATTTCCTGCCAGCAAGCTGGTGAGATGCAGCCCCAGAATGGCAACAATCCAAAGAGGGGGGGATAACCAGACTCATGGGCTGAAGAAGCTTGCAGAACTGAGGGAGGCTGGAAGGAGCTCAGGGTATAGCATGAAAATTGTGAATGACTGATTCTGCCTGCCTGGGTTAAGGGCCCTGAGCTGGAACTGAGTGGAGTGGGTGGGCATGGGTTCTCCGACGTACCCCGTAACAGGGACTTAACAGCAAAAGGAGTTCCAGGGCTATCAAGGACAAAGCCAGATAACCCCCCCCCTCACAAATAAGGGGAAGTCCATACACCTCAGTGGGACAAAAAATAATGTCCTTGGCTCCAGAACAGGACTATAAAGACTCAGGTAAGAAAGGTGGACTGACTGCCCCCCCAATCTCAATGCCCTGTCTGACAAAAGGACGGGGCGCTGACACTCTAGGCACCAGTCCACACAAAGAACAAGACTTTTGGATAAAAGCCTGGGTTTTAGACTAAGGCAGGGCCTCCTTCCTCATCCAGCAAACAGACAGGACCCCTGGTTCATGGAAGGCCCCCATCCTTAGGGAAGGATTGGAAGGACTTGGCCAAGTGAAACCTCAAAAGACGGGGTACTTGTTTCTGAGTTGAAGTGCTGATGAACTTGTAACCACAAAGATGCTCCTAGAGTGGGATATTAAAAGACTGCACTTGTCAGAGCCTATGTGAGAGGTGGGATAAATTCTGGTATGGGTTTTTTATTGTTTTTAACATGTTTTCTATGTAATGGTTTTTTACCTTAAGAATAAAGTAGGCTTGCTGAGAAAGAACTATGTGGTAACCTATATCTGTAGCAATTACATTGTTCTCTCTCGCTGGAGCAAAAGCAAGCCAGTGTCTAGGACAACCTGTCTGTGCGAGGAATGGAACAGTGAAGACAAGAGAACATTCCAGCCTGAGAATACCCCAGTTAGAAGAGGGAGAGAGACATGTGTCTTCACCCCAGAGAGGCAACAGCTAGGGAGCTGAAAGCCAAGACTTTGCTGAACCACTGAAGAGAAATGCAGGTGCAGTGGCCCTGAATTGTGACAGTATATATCTAGGAACTAAGAATGTAGGCCATACTTATAGGAGTGGGAACTCTAACCTGGAAATCAGTGACACTAAAAGAGATATGAGGATTGCAGTGGATAATCAGCTGAACATGAGCTCCTAGTGAGATGTTGTGGGCAAAAGAGCTAACATGATCCTTGGGTGCATAAACAGGGGAGTCTCAAGTAGGAGTAGAGAGGCTATTTTACTTCTGTATTTGGCACTGGTGCAACTGCTGCTGGAATACTGTCCAGTTCTGGTGACCACAATTCAAGAATAATGTTGACAAAATGGAGAGAGCTTGGTGAGGGCCACAAAAATGATTAAAGGACTAGAAAACACGCCTTATAGGGATAAACTCAAAGAGCTCAATCTACTTAATTTAACAAAGACACAATTAAGGCATGACTTGATTACAGTCTGTAAGTATCTACATGAGTAACAAATATTTGATAATGGGTTCTTCAATCTAACAGAGAAAGATCTAATACAATCTAATGGCTAGAAAGTGAAGTTAGACAAATTCAAACTGAAAATAGGGCATAAATTTTAACAGTCAGCAGTTAACCATTGGAACAACATACCAAGGGTTATGGTGGATTCTCCATCATTGATACTTTTTAAGTCAAGATTGGATGTTTTTCTAAAAGATGTATTATAGGAATTGTTTTGCGGAAGTTCATTAGCTGTGTTATACAGGAAATCAGACCAAATGATCATCATGGTCCCTTCTGGCTTTTGAATCTATGGATTTCTTTTATAAAAGTCAGGAATAGAATACAAAGGTAAATTTTATGAGTTTATTATTATTATGAGTGTAGAGTATATTGTGAGTTTTGGTCATACATACATTGGCTGAGTCACTCACAGGTATATGTTAAACCCTTACACACTGCCAGATTTATTTATATGTCCATCCTGAGCTATGGGTGCTGAACAACATTAAAATAATCAATATTTCAAATAACAGAAACAAAACACTCAGTGAATTATCAGTTTAATAGACTGCCCAGCAATATTAACCTTAAATAACAGTGGGTAAACATCCCAGAACATTTCCATCCTGTCAACCAATATTTTTCTCTAGCTGTCCAATAAAAGTGATAGGCCTTGGAGTATATCTGGAAGGTTAACAAAACTGGCAGACAAAAAGGGGAAACAAATTCCCCAAAATCAAAGACCCTTCTCAGAAGCCAGAAGCCTCCTTTTTTTAATTCAAAGGAAGTGCAGCTCATGGGCCTCTGCTGTCCAGAACTGCACATCCAACTGCCAAGAACTGCCAAGAATACATGCAGAATACAGGGCAATTTGTTATGTAGTGGGATTTTCAGAAGTTCTCAGCATTCGCTTAACTCTGCTACCACTCAAGTCAATGGTAAAAACCCCACTGATTTCAAAGGCAGCAGGGTTAGGACAACCTTCAGGATTTTTGAAAATTTGAGCCGCAGTCCAGTGTGGCATGTCTATTTTACTTAGATACACAGAATAGTTCTTTCCTAGTTTACTAAAATTGCTCTCTGGTTTTTATAATCTTTTACTGACTAAATGTAGTGGAAGTACTACATTGTATTTTCTTACCTTAGGTCAGTTTGGGTCAGAGGGCACACAAGAAAATATTTTTTGTAACCACAGTACCATGATACTTTTCAAAAATGTAATCACACCATTTGATATGAGCATAGCTTAAAATCAATAAAGTAATATAAAAAGAAGATAAATGAGTTATCTTTCTTGGGATTTTTTTTTGGCTAAAATATGACAAGCATTGTACAAAAAATGACTAGTTGGTGAAAGTCTCTCTTGAGCATGAGCAAATTGGATTATCAATTAATAGTATGTCTTCCGAGATCTCCTTCATTTAAGCCCCCTTTAGTTCCATTCTCATTTGTCAAGTGCCAGGGAAAAATGCCTGTGAAATACACAGAAGCCTGTTGTGGAGTGCCATTTTCTTAAATAGAGCTGGGTGAGCTTGGATAAACTTGACTAGCAAAATACATTGCATCAAAAATAAAGCATGAAAAATCTCTCTATTAATTAGGAGAGAGTTGAAAATAATATTAAGGTCACCCAGAAAATTAATCAGCCACCTTAAGATCCTGTGTTGAAGGCCTGGGGCAGGATGAAGTTCTCCTTTAGCCCACACATAAAAGGCAGCCTATTCAACATTCAGCTTCTTATAGCAACTGAGGGTTGTGCTGTCATCTTTTCCTCAGTCTTTACCAACCTATATTAAAAAGAAAATAACTGAGATCCTGATTTTGGCAAAGCACTTAAGTAGATGCTTAACTTCAAATATTCGCTTATGTCCCACTGAAGTAAAGGAAAACCCCAAGTTTAAATGTTTTGCTGATTCTGGGCCTTATGAGCAGTGTGGAAATTCAGCAAAAAGAACGAGGAATACTTGCGGCACCTTAGAGACTAACTAATTTATTCTAGCATAAGCTTTCATGGGCTAAAATCCACTTCATCAGATGCATTCAGTGGAAAATATAGCAGGAAGCTATATATACACGGAAGCCATGAAAAAATGGCTGTTGCCATACTAACTATAATGAGAGTAATCAGTTAAGCTGGGCTATTATCAGCAGGAGAAAAAAAAACTTTTGTAGTGATAATCAGGATGGCCCATTTCAAACAGTTGACAAGAAGGTGTGAGTAACAGTAGGGGGAAAAATTAGCATGGAGAAATAGTTTTACTTTGTATAATGACCTATCCACTCCCAGTCTTTATTCAAGCCTAATATAATGGTGTCCAGATTGCAAATTAATTCCAATTCTGCAGTTTCTCATTAGTATGTCAACACCCATTTTTTCATGTCCTCTGTGTATATATATCTTTCTGCTGTATTTTCCATTACATGCATCCGATGAAGTGGGTTTTAGCCCACGAAAGCTTATGCTCAAATAAATTTGTTAGTCTCTAAGGTGCCACAAGTACTCCTGTTCTTTTTGCTGATACAGACTAACATGACTACCACTCTGAAATCTGTGGAAATTCAGACCATTTGACTCTTTCTTATACCTTAATTATATTTTAAAGCAGCAGTTCTCAAACCGTGGATCGGCACCCCAAAGTGGGTCGTGATCCTGTTCTAATGGGGTTTCCAGGACTGGCATGAGACTTGCGGGGGCCAGGGCTGAAGCAAATGCCTCAGCCCCACAGCCCCGGGCTTCAGTCCTGGGTGGCAGGGTTCAAGTTACAGGCCCCAAAGCCCTTGGGCAGTGGGGCTCAGGTGGGCTCAGGCTTTTTTTAGTAATTTTTGTTGTCAGAAGGGGGTCATGGAGCAATTAAGTTTGTGAACCCATTTTAAAGGGAAAAAGCACTTTAAAATGCTAAAGTACACAATGTGTACTCCAGTGTTCAACTCCTTTCTTTCAACTTTCTACTTACAACAACCATTTAGACAATATAATACCATGTTCAGATACTATCTGGAATAGAATAGCATAGAATAAGAAAGTGATTTTATGCTGAATGTTACCATTAACTGAACTCATCGACTCCCGCACTGGGAGCAATTTATATTTCCCATGGATTGTTGACATAGATTTTCTATGTTTTTAAATTTGCTTTTCAAAGTGAATTTAATGGTACATTCATGCTTGCAATGAAAAGCCAGACTATTGGACAAATGGCATAAACCTTTTAAAATCTCATCATGGTTCACTGGCATGTTATTTTTAACTTCATGGCTTCTTGTGCCTTTTGGATATTTGTGCCTCAAAGGGTTACCTCTTCATCACATATAAAACTGAATGAACAGCCGATCTCAGCTCTGCATATGGTGTTTTGTTTTTAAGTTCACTTTAGTATTCACAAAAGATGTCAGACTAACAGTACTAGATTTGGAACCTTTTTTTTAATCCTGAAAACAGAAATATTGCACAGGGTGACAGTGCAGGCTTCCTCACACAGCTATGCCAGTGTGCCTCAACCCTGTACGGATCACTTCTAAAGGTGAGTGGAAAGTTTATAGATTCCAAGGCCAAAAGGGACCATTGTGATAATATAGTCTGACCTCCTCTATAACACAAGCCATAGAACTTCACCAAAATAATTCTTTTTCAACCATAGCAGATCTTTTAAAAAGGTCCCATCTTGACTAAAACTTTGCCACTGATGGATAATCCACTATGACGTCTGGTAAATTGTTCAAGTGGTTAAGTTCAACTTTCATGTCTATTTAGTCCTTGGTCTTTCTATTAAGACTGGTCAAAAGGATTCCAATTCAAACCAATGATGACATAGAAATTTGTTCACCAGAAGTTGGGCTAAAACATCCATCCAGCTCATTTTGTATAACTTTTACCAAAGAGGGTGGAGCAGTGGTGGGGTTGCCCACAATTAGGGTGGAGGGTTTCAGAGACAGGGGTCCAGTCTGAGCCCGGACATGTACACTGCAGTTAAACAACCTCAGTCCAAGCTTCATCAACCCAAGTCAGCTTACATGGCTAGACTTAGTTGTCTAATGGCAGTGTAGACATACACAGTGAGGGCAGAGAGGATGTCGGGTAAGAGAATATTTCCCTCTTCACCAACCAGAGCTGTTGCCAGGGGCATGGATGGACTCACTCTTTATCCTTTGAAAAATTATAGCATTCACCATACTCTCCCACACTTTCAGAGACATTGTTAGGCCTATCTGTGATACAATACTCACTCCCTAGTTGGGAAATCCCTCTAGGACACATGGGCTGCCACAATTTACCCCTCAGTGTTTAACAGATATAAAATATATATGTTAGCTGAAGCATTTTCTGATAATAAGGAAACCAAAGAGTCTCAATTACACTTATGCAAGAGCCACTATCAAATGTTTTGCATGATGTGTTGTCCCAGCTAAGAATATCACAGATACTGTAGTACCACTGTATATGCTAGCTTCTGCTACAAGATCATATACTGCAAGGCTTTTAGTAAAGAATGTAATAATTCTGAGGGAAATCAATATTTGTTATTCCCTGGTTAACAGCAAACTATTCCAGTAATCTTAACTGGGAATCTGATTCACAAGCCATTGCTCAATATTGGGTCCCCAAAGCTCTAAACCTTTCATTTTTTATGGCATAAGGCTGGAATTATTCTGACCTGAGCAATGAGTTGCCCAAAACATTGACTGTTTGTAGATGGTATATGAACAAGCTAAAGAATGGAGGCTAGAGGAGTAATTAGATTTTGGGTGGAGGTGTTAATGGTTTTTAAATTATCTGTGTTTTTTTTTTCTTTGTGGTGTATTTTCCAGTTCACTACAGTCTGTCTGCAATTTGAACATCATCTGAGATAAGAGTGAAGGGTTTTTCTTGTGATGGTCCCATGAAGCCAAACAGTGACTCATTCCTTCTGTATATCAAAGACCGGAATAGATCAAAGAAAAACAGTCTGAGAAATGTTTCTCTATTTCTTTGCTCCTGACTTGGAGACAATGACGTATGGCTCTTCAGATGAGAAAACATCCCATTCTTCCATCTATATCCCTGACATAGTAGCCCTGTCACCAAACTGTGACAGATAGTAATAGTGTTTGAAATCACTTTCAAGCACAGGTGTGGCCAAATATGGCTGTAACAGGCTTTGAGGTCTACACTCATGCTATAATTTTGCTAGTGGACAGTGTATAGCATGGCTTCTATTATCAGTTTTGAAACCATCTCTGTCCACTCCACACTGAGCAGTGGAATAGTGCCAAGACTATGCTAGCTACAACCAATGTTGGAAAACTAACACCAAGCACAGTTTTGTCAGCATGTTCTTCTTCCCCTCTGGCATCAAGACACATGCAGCCCTCTTCTCCACCTGCCAAATGACGGCATTTACTTGTAGGGATGCTTAGCCTACCCAGGACCAGGTTTAAGTGCTGGCAGCCCAGGCGACTGGCTGGGGTGCCGGGCTTGGGGGGGCCACAGGCCTGAAGATTGACAGATCCTAGCATGCAAATTTATCCTCTTTTATGACAGGGATAAATCATGCATGCAAATCATGCACCGTGCTACAAATGCAATAACGAATAAGGTATTCAAAGTTTAACAAATGGAGGGGGAGGGTGCCAAATACATTCCTCACCTGGGGCACCATTTGGTCTAGGGCCGGCCCTGATCCTACTGTACAATAGAAGTCCAGGAGGAGAGGTTTAGTGAGGTAGGTAGTGACAGCTAGACATCACTCCTGCATCATAGCTGGCAGCTATCTGGGATTTCTCCTCAAATTGCATCACAAAGGTGAAACCAGGAAAAGGTTTTGGCAATAGTGAACATTTTAAAAAATGTTTTAGTTAGAATACATAGACAATTGTAGTCATTACAATTATCCCAGGAGAGGTGGCAAACAATAGATATGCTCAAAACTGATATTTTATCATGACAGTATCCAAGATGGTCTCCAGCAAATCTTTGTGGTGTTTTGGGAGGGATCCATTATCTTTTCAGCAACTATAAGGAAGATGAATGATTTTTGGATTGAAAATTGGCCTCACCTTCTCCCTATCCTTGAAAAAAAAAATTCCATAGAACCAAATAGAGAATAGCTTTCTATGCATGAAAAACAACTTGTAGAATTATATTAGCAGAGAGATCATTTCTGTAAGATAACTCAAAAATTCTTGTTGATGGCATTAACATACCCTATTAAATGTTATAGGATCTCAGAATAATAGTGATTTTGAGCAGATCTAATGTTTGCTACCTCTCTTGGGATAGTTGTAATAATCGTATTTAATTGCTATGGAACCCAACTGATTTAATTCCCAGTTAAATTCTATAGGACTTTTTTCTATAAGAAAGAAATTTGAAGAAGCCATGGCATCAATTGAATAAACTATTATTAAACATGTTTTTGCTATACTTTTGGTAGCAGATAATGAAAATATGCAGACTATGAATGATAAATATTCTGCTGAGGGTCTAGTAAAGTATTTATGATGGTGTATTCCCTAGGGTCTTAACTGTGTGTACTGTTCCTTTTATGTAAAGCATTGAAATGTAAATTACAAACAACATTAGATTACTCTCGTTCTATTTTTCTACCATTGCATTGTGAATGCAATTATGATGGTAATCACTGCTATACCTTTTTTTCCATCAAATGTTCTCTCTTTCGCTATTTGATATTTGTCTGGACTTATTTTTAGGATGTTGCTCCTCATTTTCATGCATTCATAATATGGAGTTATCTATTTTATGGTTTATAGATTCTATTTATATCTGTCACTTTCTATTGTTTGGAAAGGCTCAAAAATTTCATAAATAAGTTTAAAAATAAATAGAAAGATTGATCTTCTTTTCCCAGGAGGTCTGACAGCTCTGCATTAAATCTGAAAACAGTCAAAGGAACTTTTTCTACCACTAGTGTTTGATTTTCTGCAGAGCATCCTTCAAAAACAAAACAGCTAAGAGCTGGTAGCAGCTTTCCTAGATGCAACTGTGTGAAAGCCATTTTATATTTTAGCAAGCAGCAAGCATACTGTCATTTGTGTGTGTGTGTCATTATTATATTATATGACAAGAACAAATGCAGATTAAGCACTGCATAAAATGCACAAGAAATATGTTTGCTGGTTCTCATCTGGGATCATTGGTGCTCTCTCTTATGGCTGCAATAAACTGGTGCCTGTGTTCAACATAAACAAAAACAACTGTCAATGTAATCTGCTAAACCGAGACAAGGTGGAGTTTAGGAGTTTCTGTATTCCTGATGAGTAGAATAGCCATTATCAACTCGGCTTCTTCATTTATTAATCTCTCCTCCTTCTGCCTCAGTAAGAAATTGAATCAACAAATGAATTCTTAAAGAAAAACTGTGAGGATAATGGAAATATCAATATAAAATCAATACACCAACTTAGAAGGAAAAAAACATTTCCTGACTAGGCCTAATGCCCCAGGACCAATGATACAATTACTTATTGGACCTTTATCCTCATTACAAAAATCAATCTCCAGCTAGTGTAAGGAGTTACCTCCCATTTCATTTTTCATAAGTGCTTTTCCTTTTAAATCCAGGTAGCTTTAAATTCTCTAGTGGTTCCTTCATCATTTGCTGCATAAAGGTGGCAAATGCAATTTTTATAAAGCAAAGGACAAAGTCAAATTTATATGTTTTACAGCTTGTGATTGTAAAATTGATTTCTATGCCAACCCTTTAAGGGCTAAAATAAAACTTTTATTCCATGGAATACAGGCCAGACGTATCTCTTGCAAATTAAATATCATGAAATCAATTAAAAATATGAAAACATACTTTTGATCGAAATAGGAACATAGAGCGAGAGACAAAACAGGAAGAAGCAATGTATTAACTCAATTTAAAGGTGCGCTGCAAAGCTTTACAAATGTTTAATACCCTATATTAGGTAAGAGATTGTAGATATAAAAGGCCAGAATATTCCCTTCACTGTGTGTTAGGTGCAGAAGGGATGACACAAACCAACAAAACACCTTTCTAAAATTTGGCCACTGTCAAAGCATCACCACCTTCCCTTCCTTGCAAACATATCTATACATGTATTATATATGTTTACATCTCTGAGGTTTAGGGGAAATGTGGTTGGGCACGGATGCATTGAGGTTGTGGACAGCTGCCCTACATAACAGCATCCCCACAGCAAATCTATAAGGAAATAATATACAGTAAAGCTGATTTTGTTACTATTAATGCCCACAGATTCCCACTCTGGGTTATTAATTCTCCTCAGGGGATAGGGCAAGGGCCTGAAAGCAGTGGAAAAGCATTTCATGCTACCTGGCCAAGTAGTTGTAGAGACCAGCTCCCTGACATAAATCACATGATATTTCCTTGGATGTTCCAAGATCACAAGGAGTTGGAGGGCTCAGCTCCCTGCCCACATTGGAGCAAAAACTCCTTTGCTCCTTCAGTACAATACAATACAGTACAGTACAGAAACTCTGCTATTAGAGAGTTTTCCAACTAACTCTAGCTTGCCCATGAGATTTTTACCCAGAGGATGACATGATTTAACACATAAATCACAAATATTGTACATTGTACCCAAACAAGACTCTCAGTAGAATGGAATGGGCAATCATACATCTTCTGCAGCCCTGAGGACACAGTCAATTTATGTAGTCAAGAAAGACGGATGGAGGGATGGCTTGTGAAATGCCATCTGATCAGGGAAAAGATTTTGATTTAACTCTACCAAATTAAAATTATTTCTCTTTTGCCAGTTTGTGATGTGGAAGTGGTATATGGACATATGTGCCCTTGACTAAGTGGTGCTTACAGGAAATTATTTATTATGGTTTTGGAAATGCTTATCAATGTAATATGCCTTCAGTGTTAAGACTGCCTCTCAGAAAGGGAGAGAAAAGACAAAAAGAATATTGATGTTGTAAGGAATTCTAGTAAAATACTACATAAGGTGTGATGGTAAGCCAAGACTGATTATTAATTGTTTGACAGTAGTGCCTACAGGTTCCAAGTGAGTGGATCTATGGCCCCATTATGGTAGGCATTGTACATATGCTGAGGGCTTGTCTACACTTAAAACGCCACAGTGGGGCTTCTCCGGTTGGCGACCTCCCCGAGAGTCAGTAGCTAGGTCGATGGGAGAATTTATCCCATTGATCTAGAGCTGTCTAAACTAGGGGTTATGTTGGTTTAACTCTGTCATTCAAGGGTGTGGATTTTTCACACCCCTGGGCAATGTAGTTATACTGACGTATTTTCTAGTGTATACCAGGCCATAGTAAGAGACAGCTCCTGCCACCAAAAGCTTATAATCTAATCTAAATAGACAAGAAAGACAAAGTGTGGGAGGGGAAACAGAGGCACAGATTGGGGAAATGACTAGCCCAAGCTCATAAAGCAGGTCAACAGCCAAATCAGGAGTAGAATCCACTCTATTACTGCTGATTAAATATTGAATGTGTGAATAGTCTTATGGCATCAGTGGAGTTGGGTAGCATTCTTGGTTATTGACACACATGGTTTTCTGAAAATGGATGAATGTACCTGTGCCATGACAATACCTTTTATTGAATACCTGCACTCATCTCCATCTATGCTACGTTTGAGAACTGTGTAAGTAAGAACTTATTTAAATAGTGTTATTATTCTATCATTTCTGCAGTGCATAAGGGTGCTTGATACTTTAGTACAGAAATATAAATTGACACAAGTCCCTGCCAGAGAACTTTATAATATAAGGCTGGATGTCTACAAATGGTACCATGAGTAGCCCAGATGAAGTAAATGGTACCACACTCTATAGTAATCAATATTCTTGAAAACATGTTTTCAGGATCAGGCACCAAAGCCTTAACTATAGGAATGACTGTACATGCTTGAATACATGGATAAGGGCCATTTGACTATCTGGCAATATTGCTGCACAGTGCTGAGTAAAGAATATTGTTCTGTTCTCTCATTTATGTTTTCTTTGTCTTTTGTTATCATAGAATCATAGAAACTCAGGGTTGGAAGGGACCTCAGGAAGTCATCTAGTCCAACCCCCTGCTCAAAGCAGGACCAAACCCAACTAATAGGAGGGTCCGCTTCGTAACTCCAATAAAAAGGAACTGCTGATTTTTAATACTTCCCCTTCCACATTGTCCTCCTATATATTAGTGGAATTGATCCAGCTTTTTCTGATCTTGGTATGTGATAATCCTCTGTGTACCTCTATGTCACCTCTTCCTGGAATGAGCATTGGCACCAGATTGGGGATGGAGAGGCACCTTTTATTCCAAGCATTTCTTGTATGTTACCTACTAGCAGAGGAAGTCTCTTAATGTAAGAATATAATATAAATATAATTGGGTGTAACAATTTGCAATGAACCTTTACATAATTCACCCCCCATGCTCATACTTGAGATTCACACATGCAACTACAGACTAGGATGGAGTTACATATGCAGTAGAACCTCAGTGTTGCAAATCTCAGAATTACGAACTGACCAGTCAACCACTCATCTCATTTGGAACTGGAAGTATGCAAAAAGGCATCAGAAGAGACACACACACACTAACAAAAATAATATGCTAATACAGTACAGTACTGTGTTAAACATAAACTAGTAAAAAAAAAAGGGAAAGCAGCATTTTTCTTCTGCATAGTAAAGTTTAAAAGCTGTATTAAGTCAATGTTCAGTTGTAAACTTTTGAAAGAACAACCACAATGTTTTGTTAAGAGTTCCAAACATTTCAGAGTTACAAACAACCTCCATTCCAGCAGTGTTTGTAATGCTGAGGTTCTACTGTATGGGTACACTCTAGGTGGAATAGATTAAGACAGATGTCCTGCCAAGTTAAAAGACCTTCAGAGAAAAAATAATATAATGCATATAATTTGTATTAGAACAAACAGACATAATAGAACTACCTAGTCCACAAGCACATCAGTGTGAATTCTGAGATGGAATCTGCTAAGTAACCACTATAGCTTGGAATGAATCAAATGTCTGTTCCCCACAGCATAAAATGAAAACACCACTCTCTTAAATGTTTGTGTTACTCAGGCATTTAATTAGAACTTAAAAAATAGATTAATTGTAATTGAAAATGTGATAAAATATATTTTGGCACTTTTTTTTCTATCGGAATCTAAATTAACATAGTTAAGGAAATTACTCTACTTTTTTGCTTTGTCAGTAAACTAAATCCCTTCCACGGCTCTGCATTTGAAAAACAAATAATCTGCTATAGCAAATAGCCTACTTTTTCACCCTGGGACTGGAAAAAGCTATTAAGACAAATTCCAGTGAACTACATTTACCACACTTGTAAGTGAATTTTTAACACCTTATAAATACTATTTTGTTTGCCTGGTCCTCTTGTGCTAGAGAGATTTTAACTATATAAGATAGAGTCAGCGATTTTATGAATTACATTATCTTCTGGGTATTCTACAGAGAACACTCTAAAACTAGCATCTTATACCAAGCTTTGAAGTAGACCTGAAAGCAAATATGAGCTTATTTGAAGTTGGTCCATATTGTAGCAGTAAAAACAATGTGTTTTCTACTAGTCCATTAGACCAGACATCAATTAATTAAATCACCTTTGACGTGTTTGCATAGTGCTGCAAGTGGGTGTCCATCTGCCTCGAGGTATTGTGGGAGTTTGCTTTTAACCATGTGCATATGGATGATTAGTTTGCAGCCATGTTTAAACTAGCCTTAGAAAAGTTTAAGTAAAGGCTTATCTCTGACCCAGAAATCACTGTTTCTATCACGTTATCTGAGATGTACTTCAAATAAATGAGTTTGCCTTGATTTTCCTGTAGTGAAAAAAAATAAAATTTACCTGTAGGTCTTTGTGGGAAAATAAATAATTAAAATAATCATTCTGAAAAATGTATTGGAAACAGGACTGGTTGAAATATTTCCATCAAAACTGTTTTTGATAGAAAATTGGATTTTGACTAGTTTTTTTGTGTTTGAAAGGTGTTTGCTTTCTGGAGAAAAGTTCAACTTTTTGCCCCCCAAAAAACCAAAACATGAAAAATGAAACTTTTTTTATTCTAAAATGCCACCGCAATACCTCATGGAAGTTGTGGCTCAGCTACCTTTTATCTTCAGTGCCTCCTGTGGGTTGGATTCCCCAGCTGAACTACATCTCCCATAATTGCAGTAGCTCAGGGAGAATAAAGACCATGGAGCATCATGGGAGATGTAATCAAGGCAGCCTAGTCCATAGAGGAGAATGGGGACATGTGGCAGCAAAATTACAACTCCAAAGAAACACCATGGTAGCATTTCCAAATTCAGATTTTCAATTTTCAACCAAAAGATTTCAGCTGCAAAATTTCAGTTGATTTGATAAATCAAAATATTCCATGGAAAATTTTGACAAACATTTGTTTTTGTCAGATTTTCAAGGTGAAAATCCCTGTTTCCAACCAGCTCTAATAAAAGTTCAATTTAAGTAGATTTAATTGGGCCCAAAATAATTGTGTGTGTGTTTTCAATCTGAGCTGCACTGGTTATTTTTCATTTGGAACAGACGTCATATGGTGTCATTTCTGTTACTTTGTAAGGACCTTTCCATTAGACTTAACAGGTGTGTCCCTCTGTTCTGCTCCAGTATAAGGGCAATCTCTTGGCACATCTTGTGAACAACTGTAGTCTCGGCGCTCCTCTCTCCAGGCATCCTTGAGGATACAGTGTGCTCCACATGGGTTTTGAAGCACAGTGAAGGCGTGGGGCCAAGCAGAGTAAACTGGGTGCACTGCAAGAAACAGGCTGTTGCAGTAGTTTTCACATTCCCCTTGAGCACCAGACCTCTCTGGGAGCTCTGTATCACCTTCTACTTGGTCCAGTGGCTAAATGCCAAATTTTAAGCCTAAAGGAAGAAAGCAGTAACTACAGACTCATACCAGACTTTGGATGCTGATATTAGGTGGTTTAGTTATGATGAAGGATATGATTTAGTCATGGAGTCACAGAAGTCACAGATTCCATGATTTGACCAGACCTCCGTGACTTCAGCTTCAGTCGTCAGCAGTAGCAGCAGAGCCAGCTCAGTGCCCCTCCCCCCTCCCCATGGCTTCAGCTGGGGCCGGAGTTGGGGCTGTGCACCCCCACCTGTAGCTTCAGCCAGGGCCAGAGCAGGGGCTGTGCAATCCCCACCCCATGGCTTGAGTCAGGGCCAGAGCTGGCTCCTGCCATCCACAGCTTGAGCAGGGGCTATGCGCCCCCCTGCACCTTGCATCTTCATCCGCGGCTGAAGCTGGGGCTGTGCACCCTCTCTCCCATGGCTGAAGTGGGAGCTTGGAGCTGGGCTGCTCTTGTGGTGCTGGGACTGGGGCTGTTACCCCGCCCCCCGAAATGGGCTCCAGCTGTCATTCCTCCTTCCTCCCAGCAGTCTCTCCCCCATTATTTTAGTAAAAGTGATGGACAAGTCACAGCTCCTGTGAATTTTTGTTTATTGCCCACAACCTGTCAGTGACTTTTACTAACAAATAACCATGACAAAATGTTAACCTTAGTTTTGATTGACTAGCCAATAACGATAATACTGAGACTGTTTTGGAGGGGAAATGCATATAGTAATCAATTTTGGGGGTAGGGTGAGCAGGAGAGGAAAGGTATTGTAATTCCAGGTAACTCACAGGAAGATAAGAGCTGCGTGGATGACAAAAATTCCATTAGACCAGGGGTTGGCAACCTCTGGCACGTGGCTTGCCAGAGTAAGCATCCTGGCGGGCCGGGCCACTTTGTTTATCTGCCACGTCCGCAGGTTCGGCCGATCGCAGCTCCCACTGGCCGTGGTTTGCCGCTCCAGGCCAATGGGGGTGGCGGGAAGCCGCAGCCAGCACATTCCTCGGCCCGCGCCACTTCCCGCAGCCCCCATTGGCCTGGAGCAGTGAACCGCGGCCAGTGGGAGCTGCAATCGGCTGAATCTGCGGACGCGGCAGGTAAACAAACTGGCCCGTCCCGCCAGGGTGCTTACCCTGGCGAGCCACGTACCAGAGGTTGCCAACCCCTGCATTAGACAAGAGTCTGAAATTTGGCTTTGTTTCAGATCAGAACAAAACTAAAAAGGAAAGTCCCTAAAATATTTCATCATGGATCAATCAAAACATTTTTGACAAAATTTAAACATTTCCTTTTGATTCTAACCTTTAAATTTCATATTATAATATAAGACCTAATGCAAAGTTTTAAAAAAATTAAATGGTCATTTAAAAACAAAAAAAATGTGTTCTGAAATGTGTCTTTTTTATAGTTTTTCTCTTTGCCAAATTTTATCCATTTTGCTGAAATTTTGGCTAAGTGTTTTTATTTGCACAGTACTGCATTTTCTGAGAGAAAATGATGACAACAAAGCTTTTTCCATCTCCAAACCATCTCCAGTGGAGATGACTGAAAGGATGTTTTGTTTTGTTTTTCAAAACAAGAAGACATAGTTCATTTCATTGCAACAGCATAGTCAGCACTGTCCTCATTTCAGGCCAGTTTATAAATGTTTTTTTACTCACTGCTTCTCTCTTTATCTCCGTTCCTATTCATAACATGGTGTTGTCTTTCCTGCTATGACAATGCTCCTGGTTGCTTACGATACAATGCTTGATTCATCTCTAGACATACTCTCTTGGGTATTCTTTTTGGAGTACAAATTCCCAAATGCACTATTTTCAAGCTACCAAGACAGGGTTAAGCTATCATTTAGCACTCCTATTTTGGTAGTTTCCCTGGTTTGAATTGGAATAAGGCACTTTTCACACTTCTTTCTTCTTGGAGGTGTACGAGATGACTGGTTACTACTGCATTTGCATTTAAAATATTTGCTGGTATAATATGAGCTTTTTGTGTGAAAATTAATTTTCATGGTTGTTTTTTTTAATCTTTGTCTAACAAACCCTTATCATAAAATCTGATTTTTCTATGGTAGATCTGTCTATCAAATGATGAATGCTTCAAATGAAAAGTATGCATTCCAATTTTTATCTTTTAAGCTTACTGTGCTAAAAAATTATTAGGATAGATGTTGCATATGAAAATCAATTTAAAAAAAAACCCACTGGGCCTCCTATTTGAAAATTTCCAGTAGAGAGCATCATTTTCTAAATTAGTTAGAAACAAAGATTTTTTTTAATGTATTCTAAACAAACAAACCAAAAACAAAAATCCAACTGAATTTATCATCAGAACTGCAGCTTTGTGACAGAGTAGCTCTAGTGCAGATAGCACATTTCTAAATGAATGATCAGGAAACATCAAATTATTTGATGATTAAAGTAAGCGCCTTTGAAAGAATGGATCCATTTTCTTTGAATATTTTAAAACCCAGTTAATATTTTGACACCATTGTGGTTGTTTTAGAAATTGAAATGTCTGATGGCTCTAGACTAAATGTAGAATTCTAATTTTACAGTTCCTTTTGTTTCAAGTTACTGACTTTTTATTTAAAATAAACAGGATTTTTGACATTACAAATTATTTTCTTAAATAAGTATTAATAATGAGGGTAACAAACACAAAAGGTAAGAGTACGGAGAGCTGAGACAGTATACGTTGTGAGCTACAGTAGATAAACATATTGTTTTATAAAAACCATCAATAAATATTTTTAATCAGTGCATCCCAACTGATGCAAAAGTTATTTCAGGAATATATCCTCCATATTCCTATTTCTGAGCTATTCGGAAAATGTCTTAATTTGTTGAAATTAAACAAAGACACATACTGGTTCTGAAATTTTATACAGTATCTATATCCATTTCCAAGTGTAATGAGGCTTGTTTTTTAAAGTGAAGGTATCATTTGCATTGAAAACAGGCAAAAATGTGTGTCTTGTAACTATCTACTTTTATGTCCTTCAACAATATATTATTTAAGCACCTCGCAATCATTAATTAATGTAATGTCAGAATACCAATGTAATGACAAGAAGTATTAGCTATTCTTGATTTACATATGGGGAACTGAAACACAGAGTTGAAGGCCAAAATTTGCAAAAAATCTGGTCATAAGTTATTTGCTCAAGGTCACACAGGAAGTCTGTGACAAAGACAGGAACTGAATCCAGATCTCAAGTCTCAGCACCTTAACTAGAAGACCATTCTTTCTACCTTGTGATTACACATTTTTTCATTGCAAAAATAACTATTTTGTTGAAATTGTTAATTAAGCAAAATTATGGGAAATCACGTGAAAGGAAATGGTAAAAATGTACATGTTACAAAATCTCATGAAATTAAAACTGTGAGCTTCTAGAATAGCTCTCTGTTTTCTTTGGATTGTGCTAATAAGTGCATTCTCTCTTCCAGAGTTACTCCACCTTAAATCCTGGGCTGTTATATTGTTTGAGACATTGAAGAGTGGACAAGAGCCTTTTGGAGTTAGTTGATTATGAATTTACATGACAATTAGCACCTTTTTAATTGGCCTCTGCATGCACACTCATGGTCACCAGCAGTTTTTGATCACTTCTAAAATCATTCACTCCTCTGCTATACCCCAAAGGGTGAATGACATGAGAAAATTATCAGCCTGCTTTTTGAAAGCCTGCACAAGTTTGTATGATCCAAATATAGAGCTGTGCAAAAGGTTACTAGATGAGTATTACTAAAAAGTCTATATCCCTTTGAGATACCTGAGTTATTCTCAATATGTTCTCACCAGTCTTCATTCCCATATGACAAGTTGCCAGGTTATAGTTCTTATAATAAGCGATTGCTCAATGGGAAAGTAAAAGTCAAGATGAAAAGAGCTCTTTTCTGGAATTGAATTCAATATGGAACTGGATGTTAGCAATAGGGGAAGTACTGGTGGCTAAATGACAGTAATAATATCTTATTTAGTTACAGTAAAATCCCAGCTATCTGGAGGTCTTGGGTTACACCTGAAATCCACACATAATCAGGGGACTTAACCAAACAAACCTGGTTGTCAGGATCTTGTTTTCCCTCCTGTAGAGTTTAGGAGCTTCCCAGGATCAAAGCGTCAGTGAAATCTTAAGGCACATATCTGATTTTCAAATAATCAAGAGTTCAGATTAATCAAGGTTTTACTGTAATGCTTTTACTCACAAAGAATACAAAAGCCTTTTCTATGTTACATAAAGAACTACTTAACCAACCAATCAACTGCAGCCATTGCTTGATCCTGGGGCACACCATTAAAACTACATAACAAATTAGGAAGGGATGTGAAGAAGAATATTGTATTCAAATGAAACCACAATGGAAAATTTAAGTGTGTAGAATGTAAATACCCACAGTGAGATTTAATCAAGACCTTAGAGCTAATACCTAAAGTCTCAACTATTGGCTTTGTGTTATATGTATACAAACAATCTCAAGAACTGTGATTGCTCTTGGACAATATTATGTAGCTATTGTACTTGAGTCAATAATTTTATACTATCTTCATTGTATGTATTGCTAGAGTTTAGATTTACAGTAGAAAGCATTACCCCATTGCTTCAAATGGAATCTAACAATAGAATACAGGGCTTTATTCAATGTCCACTGTAGTCAATGGGAATCTTTTCATTGATTTCTTTAGGAACTTGATTGGACCCATAATGTCCACAACTATAAGCAAATGACTCTTCACAGACAACACTTTTTATGGAGAAAATATGAAATTCAACCCTTTGGGAAAATTATGATTTTTCATAAGTTTCGTAGTCAGAAATTAATCAGATTATAGGTTTGTTAACCCACCTCCCATTTCTATCATCATATGTTTCTATCACAAAGATTAGATAGGGCTGAGGTTCTGAGCAGATTCCATCCATGTCTATTTTAAACCACAACTGGAGCGTGTTGGGGTGTTGCCTGGATGGTTTTATATACCATGTTATACCACTGTCTCCTTGGATGTCCACAGCCTCTCTCTCCATGCACTCTTCTATAGAGAATAATTTTAGGTAGCTGGTATTGTGTCATTCAAGCAACATGGCCAAACCATTGTAGCTGGTGCCTTTTGATGATTATAGTCATGTACTGCACTTTCAGTCTTCCATGGATGTCATCATTTATGATTCTATCTAGCCTTGTCATGCTTAGGATAGGCCGTAGGCCCGTCATTTCAAATGTTTGCAGCTTTTGCTCCAGCTGCCTTGTCAGTATCTGTGTTTCACAACCATAAAGTAATGTGCATATAATGAGCATTGTATATAAACTGGCTTTACAGGTCATGGACACCGATTTAAGGTTCCAAGCACTTTTATTCAGGCACATGAGCGTTCTGCTGGCAACAGCTATCTGCTTGTCAATGTCATCTCTATAGCAGTTGTCATGTTATGATGGAGCTCCAGTAGCAGAAATTGTGGTTTTTTTTTAATGTCTCCATCATTAATAACTAGTTTAGCCTGTTTCTTGAGTTTCGATGTTACCATTAGTTTGGTGCTTTGTTCATTCATTTTTCATCCCCATTCTCTGGCTGTCATATACAAGTTAGCTGCTACTTCTTGGTTGAATTCTTCCATAGGCATTATCATTACAATATTGTCTGCAAAGACCAGGTGATTGATCATTTGCCCTGATATCCTGCAGCTTCCACCCCATCAAACTTACTAAAGGAGTTGGATAAGATATTTTCTAAGTGTAGAGTAAAAAGTATTGGACTGAGTATACTTCTCTGTTTGACTCCAGTTTTCAGTCCAAACCACTCTGTCAGCTCAATTCTGACTCATTCTGCATACCAAGCTTTCCCATACTGATTCTGCAGTATTTGAATCAACTTGCTGATAAACTGTACCGTTTGAGTACTTTCCACAGAGCCTCTCTGTTAGCAGTGTCAAAAGCTTTCTTAAAATCAATGGATATGCAAAACAGAGTTGTTGAAGTGTCTCTCTCTCCAGGATTTGACAAAAAAACAAAAATCAGTATCCGATCTACAGTGGAATATTCAGAGCCTCTGCTCATATTTTCATTCAGCTGAGAATCACATAGAATTCCTTCCTAGAAATGCTTACAAGACTTATTTCTCTGTAGTTGTCACAATCTGTTGGGTCACCTTTCTTAGAGGTGGTACAATGATTGAGCATTGCTAGTCTTCAGAGACTTCATCCTTCATCCGAATGAGGTTAAATAGTTTTCAAAGGAGTAGACGCGTGACTTTTTGCCATGTTTTAGCACTTCAGATGGTATAGATCTAAACTAGATGCCTTGTTGTTTTTCAGGGACCTGATTGTTCATTCAATTTCTGCTTCCAATATCAGTTTGTCTCCTTCATTATTGCCTTCACAGTTGATAGCCTCAAGGATGGCTGGGTTGACTTGACTATTCATGTTCAACAGCTGATGAAAATATTCTTTTCAGGTTTTAAGGTTTTTTTATCTTTATCTACTGTATAGTTTCACTGAACATTGTGTAGCTGACTTATTAAAGCTGTTATCTTTTATAGGAATCTAACTTTCTGAAAAAGCCCTCTGACATTACTTTTTTAAAGTATTGTTCAAGGTCTTCATTTTCTCTCTCCCAAACCAGCCTTTATTAGAGCTTTTTAACATTTCTTTTTAGTTCTTTGCTTAGCTGTCTGTATTTGGTTTTTTTTTTTTGGTTGTTTGTTTTTATTGTTTTTTGTTTTTTTGGTTACGAAGATCTTTAACTTTCAGATGTTCTGGATATGCTTCCTGTTTTTCTTGATAGGTGTTCAGTCTGGAGTCACCAGACTTTCCTTTTTGAATACCTCATCCCTAAAACATCTGTGCTTCTGGCATTAATGATGTGTTTTGCCTCTGCCCAGTTCTGTTTGTTCTGTTCCACTGTTGTGTTCTCTAGGTTTAAGAGAGAGGCAAAGCAGCCACTGATGGTCTTCTGAAAGGTCACCATAGTGTCTGAATTTTTCAAAGTTTTGACACAGACTCTCACCATTTGTTGCAAATTTTAAAGTATTAAGTCTCATCCTGACTATAACAATCACTGCCGCATGGACTGAGTCTGCATTTAAACTTCTGTAGACCCTGCAATCTAATACGCTTGTTTTCCAGCATTGTCTTACTAAGATTATGTTGATCGTATGTTTTGTAGTATCATAATCCATGTTTCTTTATGGACTCACCTGTGCTGAAATGTGTGTTTATTTATAAATAAGTTGTTGACAGTGCAAACATTTGTTTAGTACTGTTGTACTAGTTAACCAAGTGCTCCATTCAATTCTAAACATGGCTGTATTTTATTAATAGGGAAAAGATTTTCTGCATACATATATAGGATCAGAGTCTCCGCTCAGATATGCAAATACAACGCACAGAGAGGAATTGCATAACATATCTGAGAGCATAACTTGACCCATAGTGTGTATAATCAGTAAATATATAAAGCACTTGCGAGCGATTTGGATAAAAGTGCTAGACAAATGTAAAATCAGTATCATGTCATTATTATTAAAGGGTTTTAAGTAATTTAAGCATTTATATTTTCTTGTTTTTATCATTATTAAGCCATATCTATGATTCCTGAAATATGGACGCAGTTAATTTTTACTTTGCAAAACTTATTAGTAAAGTTGATATCTGTGGACCAGACTGTGAGCCCCTTTTTACAATAGTGAGTTGTACACAAGTATTCTCACTGACTTTATTGGGATTGCTGGTGGAAATAACTATTCCGTGTGGTGACTAAATGCTTCACAATTGGACATAAAGAATATTACATATTGCAAGTGTTTCTTTAAACTACGCTGGTGCAGTAAAGTTCTCTCCTGAGATCTCTCATGGGAGAAGTCTGATCTGATGACAAGGGAGTTGAACACAGCCCGTGATAATAACCTGTACAGTTGAGGAGGTTAATGGTATAATGCCATTTGAAGCTTAGATAATGCTCCATGAATAAATAATTCATAAGTCCTTTTTATGACATTTTAAAATTTGTGGGCAGCTGGATTCAGTTTAAAGTCACCCTTAAAATATTTGATTTTATGATCATAGAATAGAATCATAGAATATCAGGGTTGGAAGGGACCTCAGGAGGTCATCTAGTCCAACCCCCTGCTCAAAGCAGGACCAATTCCCAACTAAATGTCATTATCAGTTTATTTCCTCTGGCTGCAGCACCATTTACTGGGCTCTCTTGTGATATAATGTAAAGTTAATAAATTGATTGGTAAGTTCATTTAGCTCATTCCAGTTGTTTTCTTCATTACCAGGAATATTACATCCTAAGCAGAAAGTTGCAACAATGCAGATTTTTCTATATCTAGGGAAACAAGATGTGCAATTCAAAAAAAATAATGCACATCCTCAGCTTGGCTAGAGAGAAATAGTTTCAAATGATGTTTATTCTGGATAGAATGGGATACACATGAATAGAGACACAACAAAAAAAGCTATGAATGACTCTTAAGAAACAAGATACAGAAAAATCTCATTGCACTTTTTCATTGTAGAAGGACCCACTTTTTCCTGACATCCACCTCAAAAAAATGCACTTGGTTAGTGGTACTGCTATTGTATAGTAGATACCACTAGCTGTTTTAATCACTGCAAGCTAGACAGAAGTAATGCTAATAAGCACCCTGTAAGAGCTCAGTGTCTGATTTAGGAACACAGTTGCTATTTTTGTGGGTCTCTGTGAGGGAGTGGAAGTGATCATGGCTGTTGAATGATGGAAGAATAGATTATAGAGTGGGGCTCAAACTCTGAGAATGAGTTTGAAAGCCTCAGGCTTATCTGCCACAAAAAAAGATAATAAAACAAAATCACAAATCCTATTTTGGATTTTCATGTTGTGACACATTTCCCATTTCCCCTTTAGATGTATAAGTCAAATTAGGCCATAAGCAGCCATTGTACTTTGACGAGATCTCATTAATATCCAAATCTGAATATAGAATCTCAGAATGTACTGACCCCTTGATACAGATGCTACTTCAGCAGCCATATGTTCACCTACTTGTAGAACTGACATATTTTCTGGTGTCATGTTGGATGTGTTGGGATGCACAGATCTATTTTTAAGTGTCCCACTCCATGGCTTGCTTATTCTGAAATTTCCTGTTTAAATTCAGCTACCCCTTTCCTTAAATTCAGTCATTAGAAACACCGCTTACTGCTGTTCCTATTTTATTAGGACCATTCTATGCAATGCTGAATTTTCAGTTTGACCTCTTATAGTGAAACCAGCAGCCTTATCATTTCATTTCATTCAAGAATACAGAAGCCATCATTTTACAAAGCTGGCAGCTTTTCTGCTTCAGAGCTCCTGTAATTTAGTTGGGTACTCTAATAGGGTTATATTTCATATATGCTGCATACACCCTTTATGCTTGTGTTACTCCTCAGAGAACTTACAGATGGAAATATTGAAAAAGGAATGGTGATTGCATTGGCCATTAACCTCAATAACTTGCATAGACAATAGAGGGGCTTAAATGCTCAATGTAGTAGTGAGGTTTGAATCAGTACAAGATGTTTGTTCAAGCTGAGCTATTGCTATATGAAAAGGAACCCCCAAATACCCATCCTAGTGAGTGCTGCCATCATTTTCAGCCCAGATCATTTTTGTTCCGCTACATATGATATGTGAATGTCATGCCTCAGGCTGCTTATTTTGTCACAGCAGTTTGTTCTTTTCTTTTCTTTGTTTAAATAAGAACACAACAGTATTAAGGGGGGGGGGGGGGATGATGCAGAATACTTATTGTGCTATAATTAACTTGCAAATGAATTTTATAGCTATGATTATTGTACTTATAACTTTTAGTTCAATCATAATAAAAGTAGCATTGGGGCACATTATGTTGAATAACTAAAAACAATTATCTAAAAATTAAAACAGTTTTTACCATCATTCTGCATGAAATACTATATTTAAGATTTTAATTTATTTAAGCCTTTTAAAATGCCATAGAAATTAGACATTCCAAACAATGAGATAATGCTTCTATGACCAACTTGCAAGGCTTTGGCTAAATGCAAATTTTTTTTATATTTTCTTAAATACAAACATATCCAAGTACAGAAAGCTTCTGAAAAGTATATTATCAGCTTAGAGCCCAATGCTATAACTCATGCTGTAAGCAGTATTCCCATGGTTTGCAGAATAAGAACTTCTATATATATTACATCCAAAAATATTACAGTAAAAACATTAAAGTTGCAAAATGAGAAAACTAGAATGTGGTTATGTAATTAAAGACTGTATCATAATACATATACACATAGCAGCCAAGCTAAAGTTGAATAAGAAACGTTGCATTTCCTAACTTTTTGCATTCTTGACTTTGCAACCTTAACTTTTTTCTATATCATAACCTATTTAAAAAGTAACACCTTAAACTGCAAAAACAAAAATTCCATCACGTGGAACAACACCAAACCCCTTCCCCCTCCCAAATACACACACAGGAGTCATCAGAAGGTTTGGGAACTTCAGAGCCACACATCACAGATCTCTACCACTTGAGCTACTGAAGAAATTGATAACAGCATATTACGTGGCCCAAGCAGTTCTGCACCAACTAGCAGCAGCAGAGACTTGCATGATCCGCACATACTTCTGAAAATTTCAAATATATTATTGCCAATCAACAGCCAAAGGCTGTGCATGCATCATGGGTTGCAGAATAGAATCATTGCCAGCATGTTACACTCTGATGCACCCCAGAATAGCAATTCAAACACACACACACACACAAATGAAGCAAGACATGCAGGTAGGTTATGAGTCAAAACATGTAATAACCATGAAATAGGTAGGTCAGCAAGAGTCTCAACAAAACATAACAGTCTGAACAGTGAATAAGTAGCAGCAGGCCCTGAGTAGCTTCACATGCATGCAGGACTGGAACAGGACATAAACAGGAACAGGAACACTAGGTTCAGAGAGCAGTTACCAGGAAATAAAACAGGAGCAAAGAACAGAAAGCAGGAAGGCGACATACCCACCAGTCAACTCACAGTGGAACGCTATTATCTTCTGTATGGATTAGCTGTTAGAGGGGGATGGAGACATATACTTTGCCAGTAGGTTTCACAGCTATTTGATAGACAGCAAAGGAATGCTGAGACTCAGGAATAATAGTTTCAACTCCATGTTCTGCAGAGCTGTCTGATATACTGGATACCTACCCTTCTCCTCTGTCTCTCTCAGCCTCTCCCTCTGTACCCTTCCCTTCACTTTCCCACCCGCTGTAGCTCCTGCCATTGCCCCACTTCGCTCCTTTCTCCTCAGTTCCTGCCAATTCCACAAAACCTAAATCCTGACCCTATCTTTCCTTCTCTTTCATGTTGCGTGGGCACCAAAAGGAATGGGCAGTGAAAGTACAGACGCTGTGGCTATGTCTACATTACCACGGTAAGTCGACCTATGCTACACAACTCCAGCTATGTGAATAATGTAGCTGGAGTCGACATACCTTAGGTCGAGTTACCGCAGGGTCTACACCGCGGGGAGTCAATGGGAGAAAATCTCCCGTCGACTTACCTTACTCTTCTTGTTGTGGTAGAGTACAGGGGTCTCAGAGCATCAATCACCTCTGTAGTGTAGACCTGTCCTGTGTTGCCCTAACTACACCAACATAAGCCTTATGCCTCTCAATGAGGTGGAGTTTTTATGTTTGTGTATTAGGGCACTTACTACTACGATGGGAGAAAGACTGTAGTGTAGACACTGACATAATTAAATTTACATAAGATGCCTTACGTTAACCTAACTGTGTAGTGTAGACCAACCCTATGCTCCTGCTAAGTTCCTGTACCTGGCAGCACAGCAGCTCCTAGCTTCTGGGAGGAGCAACAGTATGGAAAGTCTTGCTCTGCTCCTGCATCACTAGGATGAAGCATGTCCAACCACTCTGTGGGGATGCTGCATATGAAGTCCAGTTTCACATAGGAGCTGTGAGGGAATGTTGTGTGCTCAGTGCAGATGGAATATTCAGAGAATTTGCTACCAAACTATCAAGTCTCTACTGATCATGTGCAAACTGAATTTTTCCAGAGGCTCATAACCTAGCCAAATTTGGAGAAACTGTCACTGCAAAAGGCACATCACTGACATCAGGGCAACCCCCTGCCAAATGTCAAGTCCCTGCCCCAGAGCATGGAGGCATTAGAACACGGGTGGTCAAACTACGGCCCTCGGGACTGTCCTGCCTGGCCCCCAAGATCCTGGCCCAGGAGACTTGCTCCCGGCCCCTCCCCTGCTGTTCCCCTGCAGCCTCAGCTCACTTGCTCTGTTGCTGGTGCAATGATCTGGGTGGCGGGACTGTGAGCTCCTGAGGCAGCACAGCTGCAGAGCCGGGCTTGACCTGGTGCTCTGAGCTGCATGGTGGCAGCTACCAGCCACTGGTTCTCCAGGCAGCGCGGTAAGGAGGCAGGGAGCGGGGGGGGGGGGGTTTGGATAGAAGACAGGGGAGTTCGGGGTGGTGGTCAGGGGGCAGGGGTGTGGATGGTGGTCTGGGGGGAACAGGGGGTTGAATGTGGGCAGGGGCCCTGGGGGGGGGGCAGTCAGGAATGAGGGGGGGTTGGATGGGGCAGGAATCGGAGGGGGACATACAGGAGGTGGGGGCTGGAGCATGACCCCCTCCCCTAACCGGCCCTCCATACAATTTATGAAACCCAATGCGGCTCTCAGGCCAAAAAGTTTGCCTGCCCCTGCACTAGAACATCTCAGATAAATTACTGTAAGAATATCTTCTCGCTGCCTTTGGTAGGGGGAGGTGCTTTGAGAAAGAAGTTCAAATGCATTCATGCCAGGGAGGGATGGGGGCTCCCACCCAACCATCCTCACTTCGGTTCTCTGCTTAGCCATTGGCTGGAGAAAGAGGGATAGGGTCAGCTGCTTGGTTTCTGTACACAGCTCCCCTCCTCTGGCCCTTGCCTATTTGACCTAAGACCAAGCTTTGCAAAAGTCTCTTACTCTTTGGTTAGCTGCAGGGAAGCATTTGCTGTTCAGCCATGCCTGGAGCAAAATAACACGGGGTAGCACTGGAAGAGTCAAGGGAACAGACCCAACACATAGATTTTATGTTCCCAAATCCAGGATGCCAGGACAAAAATGAAGTGAGGTGGCTTCTGCCTCCAGAAGATGCAGCACCTGGAGGGAAGGGAGGAGCTCTGGGATCACCCTCCATGCTTGTGGGGTATGCACACCAGTGGAGGGGTCTCTGTCCCACTGCAGGAGTCACAGCCTGGTTCACCAACCTGGAGGCACAGCCTGCTTGAAGAGGAGCTGTGCTGGGGGCAGAGGGAGTGATCCAGAGTCATAATAGATTCAGCCTAGGGGAAGCTGCAGGGACTGAGCAGGATGCCACTGCCCTTCCCTCCTCCAGGCTTATGCGAGAAGGGGTGAGGACACAGGGATGCTGCAGGAGCATCTGGCTCCCTGGCTCCTGCTGCCAGGACTGACTATGGTACTCACTCCTGGGGGAAGAGGGTGGAGGGGGCTGCTCCTACAGCTGCAGAAATGTCTTGCATCCTGAGTCCCACTGCTGGGACTATCTGGTGCTGATACTGCCTTCCCCCCATCCATGCTTATGGGGGATGGAGGAAAGGGACATGTGGGGCTGCAGCTGAGAGTGGCAAGGGGCACTTTACACACCTGCTCCTGGAGCCCTTCAGCTGGGACCTGGCAAGATGTTGAGTCCCCTCTCCCTCCTCAGTTCATGGGGAATGGGCAGAGGCCCACATGGTTATGGGGCCACTGTAAGGATAGCATCGGGCCTTGTTCCCCCATCTCACTTGGGACGGGGGGTATCTAGTGGCTGCCAGATTGAGGCAGCTGGGCGTTTTGGGGAGCTGGCAGCTGCAGCTGGTGGCCTTTCAGCAGCCCCTCCCTCTACAGCTACAAGGGGTTGGTGCTGCTGGGGGAAGGAGGGGCACAGGAGTGGCCAGGGTCCAGAGCGGGGGTTTCCTTTCTTATGTCCTAGAGGTCCTCAGTCTGGCCCATATGGACCCATTAAGAGTGGTGCCCTCTGAGATGAGTGAGGATTCTTTTACACAGTTTGCCAGGCAATTGTTGTCCTAGGATTGCTACCCTGTGGGGAGAAGTCTTCTTAGTTTCCACAGGATTTTGAAAAGGACAGGGACCACTAGCAGAGACAATGCTGGGGAGTGGAGCTGGAGGAGAGACATCCCACCGCCATCCTGGACAGAGGAGCCAACTTGAACAGGGAAATCTCATCAGACAGGAAGCAGGACCTCTGCCTGGGCCATTCCCTTTTCAGCTGGCAACACGGATCCGCAGGTGATGCCCAATCAACTCTGGAACTATGGCTTCTGACAGCCATAGGTCTAGTAAAAAATATGATCGCCCCCAAGGGCATTCAGGACCTATAAGTGCTACCTGACTGAGATAAAGGATTTCAGAGCTTGGGAATGGCTCCAACACCTATGGCCTATCCCCAAGCATTCTTTGTGGCCTTCCTTGGTTCTTTCAGAGTAAGTGAGCTGGTGCCTCAAACAGCCACAGATGGGTCCAGGTGGGTAGTTGAATTATTAGATATATAGTTATCAACCCGTGCAGTGCTTAAAGTACTCTAAAACAGAACAGAATGGTGGTAAGGGAACGTGCAGATGAGTGCCTATGGCCCATAAGGGGCTGTGGAAGCCAGGCTCACTGTTTAGACATGGGAATACCAGTTCACTGCAATAATGAAAAAAGGTTTGGTCTACTGCAGCCTCAACCCAGAGAACTTTGGTACACACTCTTTCAAGTTTGCGTCAGTGATGCTGGCAGCATCGGAGGGTTTTGACTCTTGATTCAGACTACAGGACACTGGAAATCAAAATGTTAGGACTTATGTTTGCCCCGGGGGGAAGGTGCCGGGACTAGCAATAAGTAACCCTGTCTGCTTCAGATTCCAGGGATATCCAAACCATAATCAATGTTTGGATTTGCAGGCACTCTGTAGTGCTTTGGCCCACAAGATGGCAGTCAGCTTGGCAGGTGGATTGCTGCTGGGCTTCTAGGCTGAAGCTGTATGCCTTCAGTGGTTCAGCAGGAGAGGCATGCTGACGGAACAGCTATTGGTATGGCAGATGGGGCATGAGCTGATCCCAGTTCTCATTGATGTGTTGATTAAGCAATTGTGACTGGATGTTGGCCAGGTCAGCGGATGGATTGCAACCGAGTTTCAAGGCTGAAGACATTTACCTTCAATTGTATAGCAGACAGGGCATCAGCTAGTCCCAGCACCTGTTGATACTGCTCGCAGATGCTGGATTATTCAATTATAGCTGACATCAGCCCAGCCAGCAGGCGGATCACAGCTGAGATTCAAGGCTGATGCCATTTGCTTTCGATGTTGTGGCAGATGGGGCATGGAGCTGACACTCATTTATGGCTGAGCTACAGCCACCTGATATCTTGATTATTCACCTAGGCAAAACTGACCTTGTGAGTTGTGGGAACTGTACTGGATTAAATTTATGGATTAGGATACAGAGGGATGAGGAGCTGATTACATGTCATGGCCATGCCTTCAATTGGTTTGGTCAGAACAGCTCACAATATGAGTTTGGTGGGAGGCTATCAAGCCAGCCCATAAGGACAGAACAAGGGAAGACTGAAAAAATGGTTTGTTTAATCTGAAGAAGAAAAGACAGAGTGGGGACATGCTAACAGTCTTCCAGTACCTAAAATGTCATTATAAAAAGGAGGCTGATACATTGTTCTCCTTTACCACTGAAGACAGAACAAGAAGTAATAGGATTAAATTGCAGCAAGGGGTGTTAAGCACTGGAAAAAATTGCCTAGGGAGGTTGGGGAATCTCTGTCACTGGAGGTTTTTAAGAGCAGGTTAGATAAACACCTGTCAGGGATGGCCTAGATAATACTTAGTTCTGCCTCAGTGCAGGAGACTGGATTGGATGACCTACTGAGGTCCCTTCCAGTTCTATATGTCTATGATGTAGCTGGGATAATTGAGAGTTGGGTGTGGGAGGCAGAGATAACATATAGCAATAACCAATACAATGGCCCTTAACTCTTTAGAGAGAACTGAGGATGGAGTTAATCTTTCTGAAGCTGACATTTGGCTCTGTGACATTAAGGATTGGGTCAGGCAGGAGATGGGTACCAAGCATGGTAGATGTAGGGTGCATCCATGCTGATCACTGGTACTCCCGGTGGCAGGAATTCACTTATGTAAAAGCTAAAGGGGCCAGCTCCCAGAGGTAAATGAGATCTGAGATTGTGCAGTTGAACCATGTGTTGAGAGGGGAGGGAGAATTTGAAGTCTTTATGGACTGAGGTTCACCCCACTCAGCCTTATAGCCTCTTTATGGGGTGGAATGAACTGAGAACATGGGGTAAACTGGGGAGGGTCTGCCCCAAGTTATGGTGTAGTTCATGGTAAAAGCCCTGTAACCTGCACTGCAACCAATTAAATGCCATCCGCTGTCCAAGGTATAATTAATAAAGTTGCAACCTATCATTTAAACCAATCCCACATGTCTGTCAGTTTTAACATGGGCAAAACAATATATTTTCCCTAACCTGATTCTCAGAAACAGATGAACAATTTTAGTGGAAACTTTCAAAACAAGTTCAGCCTAAGGCAGACAGTCAGCATGGAAAAATGCAGCAGGTGTGGTTAAAGTTTGGCAAAGTTATAAGGACCTGAAAACGGGGTCTCCTAATGAGAAATGTTGGGCAAAACTGATTATAGGCGGTGCCACAAACTTCTTCAATAGTCCTTGCACCAGTCCTGCTATCTTGACTGATGTGAGTGTAATCCACCGTTCAATGTTGGTTTAGTACCTGTATGATGTGTGAACATGAGAAAAGTACCTTGTCTTTGGACATTCCAGAGTTTGTCACCTGTGCTTGTTTCAAGGAGCTGCTGGTAGGTGCCTGACTCCTCCTCCATGTGTACTAAAGAATACAACTACCTGGCAGTGCCTCCAGTGAGACAAGATGTCAGGCTCTGGGTTCTAGGCAGTCAGGACTGGTGGTTAGATTCAAGAATAGGTACCAAAGGTTGACACTAACTGTAGAGTCAGGACTGGGCCAAAGGCAGCACTGAAACCAGGTCTGGGGATAGGATGTAGGTCAGAGTCCATAGACAAGCCAAATTAGGATCATAGTCAGTTTGGATAAAAGCCAAAAGTCAAAGCTGGGTTAGAGTCAGTCTGATTCTGGGGGTCAGGAGGCAGGTGCAGGGCTGGAGTGGGTCAATATCAGAGATGGAGTAAGACATGGACAAGGCTGCAATGGGCTGGAACAAGGCTCGGCAAAGGCTGGGGGAGGAACAGAAACTGGATCAAGGGCAGGCTGGAAGCCTAGTGAGGCTCTAACACTGTTAGGACGCAGGAGGGTTACTGGCCGAGAAGTGCTGTTGCACAGACTAACTTACAGCTCTTGTGGGGTCAGTTCAATACCAGTGCCTGGGGATCATTTGACCTGGGCTCTGCCCAGGGATAGGCTGCTGCAGCGTGTCTGAGAGATGCACCACTGCTGGCTGTGTTGGAGAGATGAATCATGGCACCTATTGAAGCACTGGGGATTGGGTGGGTATGGGCCTGTCCACATCTAAAGGCCCCTCCTCTCAAACCAAGAGGAGGAGCCACCAGACCCAGGTATCAACTAAGCATGGGGTCAAATAATGAAAAAAACAGGGACAGGAGTGAGGGTCACAGGTTCAAAATAAGGGATCAAGAGAAGGACACTGAGCAGAGAACCCTGAACAGCTCCTACTGCTCCTTAATGGTGGCCAGGGAGTCAGTGGACATGCCCAGAGGAACTCTGCCTGGAGTCTTGACTTAAGGGAGGATCTGAAGTAAGCCCCACAGTCACAGAGCACCCCACTGTTCAGCTTCCTCCTCCTGGTATGATGGATGGCCATCTTGGCCAGTGCTAGGAGGAGGCCAAGGAGGGCTTGTGACTCCATGGGGACATGGATGGGGTGCACATATACCAGGAGGTGCGGGGGAAAGTGCAGCCAGAACCTAAGGAGATGGTTCTGGAGGAACCGAAAAAGGGGCTGCAACCTGGTGCACTTGAGGTAGATGTGCACCAGGTTCTCCCTCATGCCGCAGGAGCAGGTGCCAGGGAGCGGGGGAGAACCATGCCAGATACACGCCTGTATTCAGGCATCCATGAAGGAGCCACCAACCAATATCCCCAGCGAGCCAGGGGACCAAAGTAGAATGTAGACTGGCCCACAGATGGGAGGACACAATTATGCGGAAATTAAGGGTATGGAACATGAATGTGTACAGTTGTTTCCTTGGCGCAATTCAGAGACAGACCAACCGCAAGTCATGCAGCTAGCTCAGGTGTTGTGGAGAAGGCAGCCGAGGGGATGGCGGGGGGGGCTCACAGGGCAGGGGCCCTATAGTGAAGTCTGGAGGACCAGGGATGAAGGGCAGGCGGGGAGCACTCTCCTGCAGGACCCGCTCAAGGAAGGCATAAGAGGTGGGCTATAAGGCTGCTCTCACTTGCTGGAGTATAGTCCAGGGGAAATGAGGAGTGGAGAGCCCCATGCACTGGCCAATTGCCAGGGGATGATGAGTCATGGCACCTATTGAGTGTCTAGGGAAATGGGTGGGTGCAAGCCCACCCACATCTAATGGCCCCTCCCCCCAGCCTAAGGAGAGGAGCCTCTGGACCCAGAGCCCAAATAATTCCAGGGGACAACAAATGAGAAAACGGGGACGGCAGTGAGGGTCACAGGGTCAAAAGCAGGGAGCCAGAGGGGGACACTGAGCAGAGAATGCCAGACAGCACCCACTGCTCCTCAAAGACATCCAAGGGAGCCAGTGGACGTGACCCAGAGGAACTCTGCCCGGATACGTGACTTCAGGGAAGAGCAGAAATAAGCCCCATGGTCCCAGAGCACCTCCCCATCCAGCTTCCTCCTCCTGGTTTGGTGGACAGCCACCTTGCCCAATGCCAGGAGGAGGCGACTTCATGAGGTCATGGATGGTCTGTGTGAATATCAGGAGGTGCAGGGAGAAAAGCAACTAGAATCTGAGGAGAAGGTTCTGTAGGAGTTGGAAAAGAGGCTGCAACCTGGTGCACCTGAGGTAGATGATTGGAAATATTAATAATGCTTTTTAATTATAGGCCATGCTGGCAAGCGCAGTACGTCATGTGACCACATACTCCCCAGGCTCACTTCCGTTCACTTCCAATGTCACAGATACATGGGTGGCACACATGAATATATGTTGCAGGCCTGTAAGTAGATGCTGTTAGAAACACTCTTTATTATATTGGGAACTGGTAGTGCAGGTCTTGATGATCCAGGTAGTTGAAAGTCCTTTTGCAGATGCGAAATGCCTTAATGGTGCAATATTAAACCCTAATTAACTGTCTAACTCACCCAGGTGCTTTTTCTGGCTGAGCGATCAAGGGATCAGTGCAGGCAAGCAGTTCCTCTCTGGGGACTGCTGGGGAGGAACTAACCATCCTCTCTCTTCAGGAACTCTGCCAACAGTCTTTCATACTTGGAACACATGGGTTCAGTTGCAGGCAGGATGGGTCTCTGGATCCACAATCCCAGTCTGGTATGGGCTGGCTGCAGGGCAAGCATGCAGTGGCAGGAGAGATGAGCTATCTCCTCCTATTACTGGCAGGAGGAGCGGATTGTCTCCTCCTCAGCCTTTTCTGCAGGCTGAGGTTAAAGATAGGCCAGTTCCTGGGCCTCTAGTGCTTTCCTCCCCTCCCTTTCTGGTCTCTGCTATCTGGAGCGAAAGTCAGGCTAGTCCTAGCCTCCCTCCTGTTTTCCCAGGCACCAGAGGCTCTGTACAGGGTCAAAAACTGCTTGCAGCACTGCTTGGCTGTCTTCTGCCCTCTAATGGCCACTGACGACTGCTCTTGTCTCCCCTCCTCCCATTAGTTGGGGGAGGAGGGTTGCCAGGGTGACTGGGGGTTGAATCCCCGCCTCTTCCCTTCTGCTGCTCGCAGAAGTCAACACAGTGCAGGACTCTGTTGTGGACCCTACAGGGGATCCAGAAGGTATTTATTTTCTCTTGGGGCACAGCCCCCTTGCTACAGGGTGTGTGTATGGGAGGGGGCTACATGTGTAAATGTTGCTTCTGAATAGACTGACTGAATTAAATATGAGTGCTTGCATGAGTAAGAATTACTTATATGAGTAAAGTTTGCAAAATTTTAGCCTGTGGGCATGATCAGAGATTATTGTATGTGATCTTTGGAATATAATTGTTACTCCTGATTATATATATTCGTTGTACAAGCAACATTCAAATGCATACATATCCAAAATACGTGCATATCAAAAATACAGGTTTCCTGGAATTAATTAAGAGGTCTAGTGCATTAGAGACAAGATTTACAGTACAGCCAAGGTATTAACAAAACTATAATATCTTTATTTTTAAAGTTCCTGCAACTTTAAGGCCAGAGGGGGGAAAAAGACTGGTGAGAACAATGAAGGAAACGGACTAAGAGTCAAATTTGAGGTTAAAGTGTAAATTAAACTTAGGTTGGGCACACATAATTTATGATGGTTGTTTTGGAGGGTAATTTCCAAATCTGGATAGTAGCATACAATTAACTTGCATCACTGACTCTTGCGTCAGACTATCCCATTTGAGCCTGTTATTTATGAACTGCAGAGACTTCTTGTGTCAGAAAGGGGTCTATAGATTAACATCCTAAGTGTGTGGGGGGAGACTATGAAGCAATATTGTCATTTGCCTGTTGAAATATGGCACTTAGTATCAGGAACGCAAATGCAAATCTAACCCAAAAGCTATAGTTCCTGGATGGCAAATATGGTGAAACCTGTACAAGAGATCACTTTTATTAATCAGCCTTCTTGCCTTGATAGGGCAATCCCAACTGTCCCCAGACAAACTAGCCCCAATTCTGGGATGCTGCCAAACTGAATTCAGCCCAGCCCAGAACTGGAATAGATTTAGGTGCTTTACACATCCCCTTTGTGTCTCCTGGATTCTGGAGTGTCAAGGGATGGTTTGACCTTTGACTAGAGGAGCCCCAGATTCTGTTCTAACTTATGTTTCAACTGCTTCCAAGAGACTGGCACAGGATTCCTGGCATGTAGAGAACCTGACTCTGTCTCCAACATTTTCTTCAGCAGTAGCTGTGGAATTATGGAATAAATGAGAGCTTGTTCACAAGACTGCCGTCATGCAAATTAGCATAAATATCAGGAGATGAACTGATATCAAAAGATTTTGGCCACGTAGGAGTGAAATGCAACAAAATCAGCCTCTACGTTTTCAGCACTGTGCAATTCAGCCTCTGCTTTGATCACTATCCAAACTCCAAACTTTGACTGAGCTCATCACCCTGGGAGCTGAGTGTCAGAACTTTAGTCTAAATCTAATCTGATTCCGGAAAGTTCCGTTATGCTTGAGGAGCAGAGTTGTCGACTATGATCTTCATCCTTATGCAGTTACTTATGCATGCAGCCCTTTTAACTTCAGTGGGACTACTCTCAAGTGTAAATGACTACCTGGTCCTATTTGTGTTATCCTTTTAAATGTTTCCAAATAGCTCAGCTGGCAAAGAGAATATTTATTTAAATATTTAGACTTACTTTTATGCAAGTGTTTGCAAAATTACAAAGTATCATTATACCACAGCTTATGACAATAATTTCATAGCATCCAATTTACCAGAATTATATTACTGAAAATTTATAGCTTTCCTTTGTTCATAAAAATGGGTTTATATAAAATACTTAGGTCATATGGAGGCCAGGAGACATTTGCTATGTTATGAATATCAAAATCCAAATTAATATTGAACAAAAATGTCTTCAACAGCATAAAATAACTATTTTAATCCATTTATCAGGGAATGAGCTTGTGAAAATGTAACTTTCTCCATATAATCATATACATAGCAAATTATCTTAGAACTATTAGTGTAGTCTTTAGGAACTCTCAAGTGTATATTTAACAATTGAGATGCATTATGTGTTTGCACTCACACAACTGTTGCCTCTAAAAGCAACAAATGTGAATCAGCATCATAATGAATCCTTAGAGAATGCTTGCTTCTACTATGATGTATCTTTTTCTTTGTGAAATCTTAGAAATTGAACCATTCTTGGTAATTGGGTGTAAAGTGTTCTAAACTGAGATCTAATTTACATACATACAGTTGGAACACTCCCGCACCACTACACTACTCCAATTAGCAAAATGCAAAATCAGATGTTTTCAATAATTGCATGCATGATTACAGAATACATGCATTTGAAAATGCTTCCCAGAATGTAATCACTTTTTACAAATGTCACATCTGCATTTTGTTTGTTCATATTTTTTTTACAGTGCAATAGATTAAAATTTCAATAGTAATTGATTTCTTGAATTAGCATATGGAGAAACTTTACACAGACTGTGGAGCTATAATACTTAAGACAATACTGGAAGTTACTAAGGGCAGGGATTGTGGCACTTTGGCACTGTCTAAAGAAAGGAGTGGTGCAGAGTCATGCCATCTCATGGGATACTTCAGGAAGGAGTAATTCCTCAAGGAGATACAATTTCTATTGAGCTAGAGGAGTACGTACCAGGAAGCAGATGCCTTCTCTCTCCATAGGTGGACAGCTTTGCAGACCAATGTGCCTGTAGAGGGAGAGGGAGTGGATCAAAGTATTGCCCCCTTTCTTCTTGCTTTTACCTGTCCCTTTCCCTTCCATTTGAGCAAATGCTGCATATGTTGCTAAAAAAAGTTGCTAAGGATTATTCTCAAAATTATAGACAGGAGAGACTTCATTCATTACCAGGTAAATTGGCTGGAAACCTTAATTAAAGATAGAGATGGAACTATGCCCATTACACCACATAAGGATCTGGCTCAGAGTTTTAAAACACTTTGATGAATATAACATGATAAGGACAAACCACTATGGCTTTCAGCATGGAAAACTATGCATCTCTAATCTACTAGCATTCTTTGAGTCTGTCAACAAACTAACAAAGAAAAGAGAATTTGCTGACACTACTTATTTGTTTGAACTTTCAAAAAGTCTTTGATAATATCTTTTGCTGGAGACTATGCCCGCACAATAAGGTACTGTCTCTAACTGCTAAGAATTTATAATCCAATAAGTCAAGCAATATACCAAGAGTTCAGAGGGGGATGCAATCGAAAATGTTGACATAGACCAATATGTTTATAGACCTAAAATTTTTGTTAGATAATCATCAGAATCTCAATTTTTCTTCATTTTCAGGGATGTCACTCATTTCAGTCCTTAATGTGTTCTTTCCCTCAATCTGTTGTTGAAAGAATTATATGAGGTAATTGGGAGAGCTAGTTACACTACAGAAAGGAATTCCACCACTTTTTAAGTTTCAGAATGAATTATTGTTATATTGTCCCTCATTTGGGGGTTTCTTTCACAAATAACATGCCACATTTGGGAGTTGGTAAGTTGAGAGATATGAACACAAGTTACATTCAACCTATCCATTATTAGTTAGCCAATTTCTTGTATATATCACGGAAGAAGAGAGCCTCAAGGAGGAATTTCAAGCAGAGGGTGTTGACTTTGTAGATTAGTTCAGGAGAGTATTCCATGGACAGATGGTGGCATGGAACAAAGAATAAAGACAGATACGGAAGAAGAGGGCAAGTAGGCAGGCAAGGCTAGCATGGTTGGCAGAACTCAGAGTAACAGGATAAGAGACAAGAGAGGCAAGACCAGAGCTGGAAAGGATATTGAAGGTGAGAACAAGAAGCTTAAAAAAAGAAGAGCCTGTGAAAACATTCAAAGTGTTGTGGTCAGATTAACAGGCAAGAATGATGATCTTCTCAGTTGTGCTTGGAATTATTGAAGGAAGAACTTAGAAATTCAGAGTCTATGGATATTTGTAAAGACCTTCACTGAGCTCCTGAGGTTCAAACTTTTTTCATCTATTAAGTCCAAACTTTTTCACTTATCCTTAATCAAAATGGTCCAGTAAGTCAGTACTCTTCAAAAAAGATTGTAGGAAACAAACATGAAGCTTTTAGACCAAACTATTGCTGATACAATTAAGTTAAAAACTTTTCACTAAGTGAAGAAACAAATGTTTTCTCGTCTCCAAAACTCAAAACTACTTCTCTGATTGATATTAAATTTTCCTAAAAAATTCTTTGATCTATGAGTAACCATGAGAAAGTGCAGATAGGAGAGTACTGTTTTCAGAATGTTAAAAGGGGTCAAAATCAGGGTTGTAATGGAAAATGTTTCATGCAAATTGAAGGGTGAAACATGCATGCACTGCACTGGATTGGACCCTTAGATATGGAGTCACTGTTTTGGATCCATAATTTAGTTTGGGATCCTTATGGATAAAAGACCATCACCATTACTATTGAATTTTATCAGTTTAAAAAGCGCCCTGTAGTGTATTCCTCTAATTGACCTTTCTATTTCAGCAAAAGCATTATTATGCACTATAAACCATATTAATAAATACTATTGTTATAATGGCTCCAGTGGGCACTCCTTTAGTTGAAGGTCATATTTTGTTCAGAGGTGTATAGCTTGATTGTTTTTAACTTATTTTAAGTTGAAAGGGACACCATCAACTTAAAAATCACTTTACTCTGAAATTTTTACCTGTTATTGTTTCAAGAAACAGCTAATATTAGGATAAATGAAATATTTCAAATAATTTTTCAAAAGATAGGCATAAATTGTTTCACAAGAACACTTGTTGTTTATAGTTGTTTGACAGGAAGGAGATCTAAATTGGAGTATGGCTAACTCCTCCTTATTCAACCACCCAAAATTCAGAATCAAAGTTAAGCAATATACAATGTTTGTTCAGTGTAACTGATGGCTCTTTTTAAAAGAAAAAAACATAAAGAAAAGCTTAACTACTAACTTTCAGACTCCCAGAGTCTGTAAACTTCCAAGAAATTGATGTCTCGGTAGCAGCCTTTCTGACTAAATTAGAAAACTGGAGATACAGAGCCATAACCATTGCTTAGAATTCCAAAGGTATGATTTAGAATTATGATGTCATAAAGTAGGATTAACCTCTCACACTCTGGTGATGGCTTTAGAGGTTAAATTCTTTATTAAGCCACTAAATAATTCTAACTGGCTCCTAAAAAGAAAGCCAAAATAAATTGTTTTGCTTAATCCAAAGCTCCTAGGATCATTACAATAAATCTAAATTGATTTCGGCTGAATGTTTTCAAAGGAACTCAGGGGAGCTAGGTGGTCATCTTCCATTGAATTTCAAAACTCTCTAATCTATTAAGTATTGATTGGACAGTGTGCTCCCTCTTGAAGTCCTTTTTTAAGGCCATGGTATTGTTGGGAGAGCTGGCAGAGATCATCCTGAGATGGATGTGACACAATATAAATCTGTGAGTATTACATCCTGGCTATATACAGTTAGCTGCCAGAGCTGGTACAGTTATAATATTGTATCTTGCCTGCTGCCAGACATCATCTTTCTGAATGTGGATCTGGTTCAAGAAAATGAGCTTTACAGATATTCTGGCCAAAAGTCTGAGAAGAATACTGTACTGCTGTTTAAATCATTAATTTCTGCAAAACTTGCAATTTGATGACCAAGCACATGAACTTAGACAGTAGGAATGAGAAATCAGGGCTTCTAAGAAGTGTCCAGGCCAGGTTGAATGAATTGTTAGGACATAGGATCAGATAAAGGTGATAAAGCCCAGGGGAAATGCTTTTCCTTGACCACTTGCCATTGATGGGCTGAGTTGAATTGTGCTGTACATTTGACTGATCACATAGTACTTTGCATAATACTAGTTCATTTGATTTGCATTTAATACTAGTTCAGCAAATACAGCTGAAACTTCAACATATTGTTTAATAAAATATTTTTTCCATTCATTCCACTATCTCTTTGTATCCGTGTGCATTAAACTAATTCTGATTGCTACTCTGCTGGAATCCATGCCTGTGCATGAGTGCCTGGAGTAACAATAATATTGGGATGCAATAATCAGTCACTATCTTTATATTGGTGATCTGCTACTGGGACCTAAAATGAGCCAAATGCCAATGAAAATGCCTGAGACCCACCTCAAAGTATGTTCTGGGGACCTTTGGCATTCAGTGAGATCCTCCACAGATTGTAGCCCCTTCTGATACATCCTTCCTCTTCCTACTCACTGCAGCCATGTGACTCAAGAATATCAGGGACATTCACTTTGGGATTTACTATTGCTAATGGCCCCACTGAACTATTCCTAACATGCTACATAGGATCCAAGTGTTGATGAATAGTGATGAAAACACCCATTGACAGCCTCTGTTTTGCCTTAAAAAGACTTTGGGGCTGACATGCTTGAAAATATCCAAAGTATAAGATGCCAGATTTCCATTTGCCCTCTGCATCTAGTTGGATAGATTTGGAGACGAAGGAAATCTGGTATCAGCAACACTCCTGCAAACCACAGATCCCATCGTTATTTATTGAATACATAGAGAGGCCAAGCCCTATCTCACTACCACACTTGTTTTATTTATAATTGTTATTAATTTTTCCAGTTGTAACACATTTACCAAAATACCAGATTCATCATAATATACAAAGTAAATAAAGACAGTTAGGCTAAAGGGAGGGGAAGGGAAACAACATATATATCTTCAGGGTCTACACTGATCATAGACCTCTAAAATGTCAGCCCAAGTTGCTTTGATTTTTTCAACCCACAACACACTCTTAATGGGGGTGCAGAACTATGAAAAAGAAATTTGAGTTGGAGACTGAAGGGGACTGGAAGCATTTCCATGGCTTATTAGGATCAGCCACTGCTTCAAGGCCAAATCTCATCAGGGATCAGATGCCCTGCTCAAGAATTTCCAAAAGGTATTCCATCCAGTAACTTTAGACCTCTGCAAAAGTGAGTCATGGGCAGTGGAAAAGTAGGGGCATATTTTAATTGGGAGATGTTCCTCTTCCAGTTGGGATGAGGAACCTCAGGCTTCCAGTGCCCTTGACAAACTGCTGGTAAGCCTTGAACCCAGTATTTTAGCCAATGTAGTGACCTATTGTCAAAGCAATGAGTGGATGAAGCATTTAAAGAGGCATATTACCAATTGGCCTTGATGAATGGAGAATGTTTCCCCTAAAACACTTTCCTCAGTTCATATTGCAGAATGATCTGCTCTATAGGGATGAACAGACACTTATAGACAAAGGACATAGAACACCAATTTTTAGTATCCTCTTCAGCCAAGAGTGAGTTCCTTCAGATGGGCCATAATCCTCCAAATTAAGGTCACTTCACAAAGGTAAATCTTTAGAATGTCTGCAGTGTAGTTGTAGCCATGTCAGTCCCAGGATATTAGAGAGACAAGGTGGGCGAGGTAATATCTTTTATTGGACCAACTTCTTCTAGGTGAGAGAGACAAGCTTTCGAGTCACACAGAGCTCCTCCTTAGGTCGGGTAAAGGAACTCCCAGAATCACAGCAAAATGCAAGGTGGAACTGATTGTTTAGCATGAGTAATTAGCACATATTGTAAGAGACCATTCAAAGTAGAGTGGCTTGTTAACACCTCTGCAATCAGAGGGGGAAAAAGAGGGGGTTAGCACATTACAGATTGTTGTAATAAGCCATAAATGCAGTGTCTCTGTTCAGTCAATGATTTTTTGGTGTCTAGCAGAGTAATGAATGTAAAATCCCAGGCTCGTCTTTTGGAAACTGTTGCGCTTGATTTCTTTGAGCATGAGGACTGATAGGTCAGATGTAGAGTGATCGCTTTGTGAAAAGTGTTCACTCACAGGTGATAGGTGTTTTTTTTTCTTTTATCATTATACTGTGTAAGTTCATTTGAGAGCACAGTGATAGTCTGATTTCACCCACATAATTGTAACTGGGGCATTTAGTACACTGAATATGATAGGCATATGTAGGACCCATTGATCTTGAAAGGTGTGTTGTAGTGGGTGTTGATCATTGTAGCAGTGGAGATATGTCTGCAGGTTTTTCATGTGTTGTTCTGGCAGTGTCTGGTGCCACTTTGAGTTGATGTGTCCTGGTCTGTAGGGAACTTGCTTCTAATGAGCTTGAAGAGGCTGGGGGGTTGTTTAAAAGCCAGAAATGGGGTTCAGGAAATTTTTCTTTCAGGATGGGTTCCCCATCAAGTATTGGTTGTAATTGTTTGATGATATCCCATATTGGCCCCAGTGTAGTATGACAGGTGACAATAAGTGGTGTGTTGTCAGAGGGGAGGTTATTTCTGTATTGAAGCAGGTTCTCTCAGGATATTTGGGTGGCTCATTCCATGATGTGTCCTACTTCTCTGGTTCCACCTTGCATTTTGCTGTGAGGCTGGGAGTTCCTTTCCCAGAAGAGATCTGTATGGCTTGAAAGCTTGTCTCTCACCAACAGAAGTTGGTCCAATAAAAGATACTACATCACCCACCTTTTCTCTTTAGAATATCTGTTAGTCTGGTTTATATTGGACTGGTATTTACAAGGAGACAGTCGGTTTTGTTTGTCCTGCCCAGAGTGCCAACAGATGACACTCAAGAGAAGTATGGACATCTCTTAGTTGCAGCTAATGCAGCTAAGAGATTAGCTGCATTTAAGTTTCCCTTAGCTGGTACCCTATTCAAGCAGGTGGGGATAAACATAGTGTTAGCTCTAGAAAAGAGCTTTAAGTTCACAAGTTTATTTTGGTCCTGAAACCTGGAGCCCATTCCTCTAGGCTGCCTGTTGATAACTTGGTAAGAAGTAGAGATATTTTCCTAAGTACCGTAGGATTATCCATTGAGATCCTTGCTGACTGGATAGCTAACTTCATGTTGTGATTTCTGAAAGAGATGAGGCAATTATTTAAGTTAAAACCAGTCTGTATGTCAGTTTATCACAGTAAGACAGCCTGATTAATCAGATTAGCTGCATTGTGTAAACGAGGCTACAATAGACAGATGTGATTGAGTGGGATAGGCTATGGTCAGATCTGCATTTCATGATCTAAGAGGTGTCCCAAACATCCATGAGGTTCACACCATGTAAACTCATGTATTGACAACAACCTCAAGGGACACCAGAGCTAGTAAAAGAAGAGAAGGAGAGGGCCATCTCTTTCAAGGGTCTAATGTAATCCAGTATATCCTCTAGGATAGCCCAGGAGAAACTAGCTAGAGACCAGTGGAATCAGACACAGCAATATAATAAACTAGCCCAGAATCAAGTGTTTTGGCTAGGTGTTAGGGTGACCCTCTTCTTACTAAGTGTAGAAAGTAAACATTTAGCCTAATGGCAGGGACCATATGAGGTAGTAGGAAAGTAGCCCAGATAGATTTTAATATCTGATGCTTTGACAATAAAAAAGGGAAAGAATATATTATTTTTTCAGGTCCTGTTTCTCAACCTTTTTGATACCAGGGACTGGCTTTCTGCCTTCCTAAACTGTTAGGGAGATCTCAGGGACCAGCGCTGATCCACAGACCAGCCATGGAGAAACACTGCTGTAGTATGATGGAGCGTAATGCCCCAATATTAATTCGTAAATTGAGGAACCTCCTCCAGATCTGAGGCCATAATCATCACCTTAGTGAATTTATTCCAATTATCCCACTCTTTTATAAACATCTGGACATTGGAAAATTTGATAGGGATTGTAGTAGTGGCGGTGACTAAAATTTGTTCACCATTTGCTCCCACACTGTAATCTTCATTTTTAACAATTTGGGGGTATAACTTCAAAAGCTCAATTTTTTTTTCTTCCAGTTGTTGGTGTCCCTAGGCCTAAATAAACCAAAGTGGTAACCAAAGATCTTCCATGCTGTGAACTTTAACCAGCCTAAGATGCTAACAGACAGCAAGCAAAATGTGTAACTGTCAGCTGTCTCAGCTTGCAGCTGTAGGACAGTTTGAAACAGCAAAAAGTGGCGGGGAGGAGGGGGAGGAAAATCTGCATGCGTTTGTGCTGTGAAGGCCATAGACAAATATGCGAATGGGAACTTTTCTAACACGCTGAAATGTAATGTTTAAAGTAACTGCTGTTGGGAAGGAAGGGGTGAGGGGGAAAACCAAACAAAAGCCTTACACAAACAAGGGGAGTATAAATGCTGGGACCCCGCCTGTGCGCGGGTGTGCAGAATTTGAGAATGCTTTTTCTCCCTGGCACCTTTTTGAGCTCAAATAAACTTGGTTTGCTTCTCTACCCTGGTGTGTTAATTAGTGCGACGCACACCGGGCAACGAACCCCCGCTGTTGCTCCTCCTCGGGCCCTTTGAGCTGGCAACACAGTTAATCAGGTGGAGAGACCATTGGGAGCGCAGGCTCAATATTCCTCCTCTCATCCTCATGATAGATGTTTAATTGGTCTTGAAGGGAAGTCACCTCATTCAACAGGTGGTCTTGTTTGGCCACTACTTTCTCGTGTTCTTCAACACCACTGTTATTGGCAGTGAATGCATGTTGTTATACACTTCCTTTTGGTTAATATTAACCTCCAACTGATCTTTCAATTAGACATTCTCTGCCTGTAATCATTTCATGGTGTGGTCTTTCGAGAGGTCTCAGCATCTCCTAACTCACTCCCTTTAGTTTGTTTTCAATCAGATCAGTTCACAGTCTAAACTGAGTCTATCATTCCTTCAGTTCTAGGGCTTGCAGTCGTCATCTGTCTCCTGGTTGCTTTCTTAGAGGCAGCTGGGTGAAGGGCTGTCACTCTTTTGCTATCTCAGGCTTTTCTGCCTCCTGCTCCTTCTCTGTTCTCTCTTCTGTATAGCAAGTCTTGTTTTCTCTGTTGGTCACAGTTGTGGATGCCCATCTCTGCGTTTGGTAGTTCTGGCAGCTGCGCGGGGGTGTGATCAGGCTGCTAGTCTGAAAGCAGGACAGACTTTCCTCTCCCTTCTGCCTATGCTCAGTATGGGGTTTGTAAACCTAATTACGCTGCCCTAAGGCCATTATTTTCCTGAGCCAAGGCCTGAATGTCAAACATGAGGCCTTGCAGAAGGGCTCCCCATATCCAGTCTCTTTTGTTTTTTATCTTCCACATTTTGTTTTAGAAACCATTCAATATCATTCCAAGCTGACACAGAATGATTAGGAAACCCAAAAGGGCCTCCTTTCTGTTGAACCCATCCCCATGGGGCCAGTGCAGCTTCACACAATGCAAACCCTTCCATTATTTTCCAACCAGACAGGAAAGTATATTTACCTAAGCCAGTAGACAGGGCCTGGGTTTCGGCACCAAGAAATATTGGGGTCAGTATACAGCCTTGCCTTCCTAAGTGATAATACTCCCTACGGATTCCTGCCTGCTGCCCGTCTGGTCCAAGACAACAGACTCTAGAATCTTGGCAAGCAATACAACCTGTTCTTTATTGAAGAATCAAGGTTACAAAATGTTGTCAGATGCTACCGGTGTGGTGCTCTGCTCTGTTCAATGTTGATATCAATCGGCTGCATGTGTGTTCTCTCTGTGTGCTGTCCCAGCTCTGCGCAGATAGCTGACACAGCAGACCCCAAGAGAACCCCCAATGACCACAGATTCTAGTAAGGTATGAAGGCACGTCAGCCAGGTTTATTGTCGAAGAGAAACACAGTCTCCAGCTCCCTGGCAAACGAAGTCCAAGGTGCTGCTAAGGTGCAGCCAGCCAGCCAGTACATATGTGCTCCCTGGCAATGGACTCAGCTGAGTCAGTGGCGGGACTTTCCACTGTCCCGTAGGCTGGACAAAGACACCGCCCCAAGGATGCATTCTTATACACAGGTACAAACAAGTTACACATCACTCCTGACGTATTGAGGTGCAACCCCTCTACGTAGTAAGGTGCTGCCTCTCACCTTGTACATGTTGGTTCGAGCAAAACAACTCTATCCATCATAATACCCTTTTGGCCCTGTCATTGGGATGGGTCAGCTTGTTCCTTGTTATCTGTGGGGCGTGTACAAGTATGCGAATGTTCTGATATCTGGTGTCCAGTACCTTTTAGGTATGTCTCTTTTTGCAGCATCAGCCCTTTCCTTGCCAGCTTCTGTGAGCAGGGCCTGCCTCTTGACCATTACTTTAGTTCAGGTCTTAGGCCTGATACCAGGCCTCTGATACCAAGATTTATATCTCAGGGCCTCCTCTTACTACACAAAACACCAGAGCTTTGCTGATGGGAGTCGTGGTGGGGTAACCTGTCCAGCAGATAACTCCAACAAGCTACCAAAGACATACAACTTATATTTACTAACTATGTGGCAAAAAACCAATCAACAAAGATCCATGCACTGATCATTGGTTACCAGATGCCTTTTGCATGTTTCCTGACCATAGGTGGTGGTCCTAGTTTCATGTAACTGCAGCCTTGCTGCACTATCCTCCATACTGCCAAATTTACAAACTACGGTTAGCATAACAGCTGCCTCACTCAATTTATATTAGTGGTGTGCTAAGTGGTTTTGGCATTCTTAGACAAGGATTTCCTTCTGTGCATCATGGACCTGTTAAGGTCACCCAGCAAACAGTTTGACTGACAGCCCTAAGCTGTGTTTATTTCGCTGCCCACATCCTGCTGCTGTACTTTTGTCAGAGCAACCTACAATATGAAACGGTTAGGCCTGTCAGAGGTAGGTAGGTAAGATATACATGTGTAGACTGTTTGTTGTTTTTAAATTTCTTTTCTCCTAATGTTTGTTCTTTTCAGGACATGTCTACACTGCAAACTTAAGTCAACCTATGTTAAGTCGACTTATGGCCACTGCAGTAATTACTGCGATAGTTCATCTCTACACTGCCCTCTTTCTGTCAGGGTTACGCATCCTCACCAGGTGTGCTTCTACCAACTTCAGATGGGCAGTGTGGAGGGCTGAGAGTCCAGGCTCTTGTCTCCCTGAACCCTGCTGGGAGCCCAGCTGCCCCCCGTGTTCCTGACTCCTCACTCCCCGCCACGAGCCTGGCAGCCGCCCAGGCTCCCAGCTGCGAGCTCCACTCTCAGAGCCTGGGCAGATGTGGGGGAACGGGGATCCTTGGTGCAGCTGGACTCCCAATGGCGAGCCAGGAGTGACAGCCAACAGCCAATGTAAGTAACCCACAGTGTCTACACGGACATTGTGTTGCCCTAACTTCAGTGACATAAGCCCTACGCCTCTCATGGAGGTGGAGTTATGTTGGTGTAGTAGGACACTTACATCAGCAGGAGCCAGGCTATAGTGTAGACACTGACAGAATTAGGTCAACGTAAGCTGCCTTAGCTTGATCTAACTCTGTAGTGTAGATCAGGCCTCAGCCTCCTGCTCCCAACAAGGGAACACACCTTTCCCTTAAATCCCATGTTAAATTTTGTAACGGCTGTTTTACTCTGTCACAATGGGTCATACAGCAAGTCTATAAATGTAAATCTGTTAACAAAAACACAAAGTACCTCAGCTACTTGGGGGGCGGGGGTTGGCCAAGCGCATCTCGTAACAGACATGGTGGAAGCCCTGCGTTACATATGTACTGGTTTCATTTTTAGAAGAAACAATTTTGGAGACTGTTTTGCCTTTCCTCCTCCCCACAAAATGCATAACAGAAAACATTAGTGCTCCAGAGATGTTCATAACATAACTTTGAAAATACTCAAACATGCTTACAATGTGTGTGTTTTTTTATACTGCAAATTATGTTGATGATAGACTAAAACTAATGGGACCAATGTTGTCAATATGATACAGAGGGATCTATCCCTACTTTGACAAGCATGTGTATTTCACATTTGTGAAAATGGGGGCTCCATCCATTTAACAAGGGGAAAATAGTCAGCAGATGCTTGGAGGTCATTCTGATATCTGTGACAAAAACATAAGGCTCAGAATTTGCCACAGGGCAGCTTACTTTAATGCAGGGATTGGCAACCTATGGCACGTGGCTCTCCAGGGTAAGCTCCAGGCCAGTGGGGGCGGCGGGAAGCAGCATGGGCCGAGGAATGTGCTGGCTGCCACTTCCTGCTGCCCCCATTGGCCTGGACCGGCGATCGGCCGAACCTGCAGTCACAGCAGGTAAACAAACCGGCCCAGCCTGCCAGGGAGCTTACCCTGGCGGGCCGTGTGCCAAAGGTTGCCAATCCTTGCTTTAATGCTTGAAAAGTATTGTTAACAAGGGCCAGCGTTCTGGTTTGGTTATGCTATCGCACAGAGTCCCTGCATGAAGTTTAATTCTGCAAAAGGAGAACTAATCTGCATAGCACATGGTCTGGCCAGTTTGGTAAATGTATTTAGTAAGCTTCTGATGACCCCTGCCTTTACGTTCCACTCCAAAACACACCATTCTTTGGTTTCTGTTGTGGATGGCCTGTAATACTGAAAACTCCACATGTTCTGGGGGAGCCCAGAGTAGGAGCAACAGATGCATTCTGCTTAGCCACCTCTTTTCCTCCATATGGATGCAAGGATGAGGTGGGCCTAATTTGGCCCCTAATGTCTCCACTGATGTCAGTATCAGACTGAAACCTCTGTAAAAGTTCGCACATTTAATGAAACTCACAAAATTAGTACTTTCTTCAGCAAGTTTTAAATTACAAAAGGCAGACTTGCAAGACAAAGCATTTGGGCGGTGATATACTGTGAAATTAAAATGAAAGTAGTTTGTTTGGTGTAGGAGAGATCTCAATATTGATTCAAAAATGGTATTAAGAAGTAATTTTTTAAAGCCATTACAAAATGCTTTGCACCTTTTTTGAATGTTAAGAGATAGCATGTGGCAGCAGCCTATCTCTGAGTAAATCCCGGGTCAGATAACCCCCACACTCAGATATTTCCCCAAAACCATCAGACCTGCAAGTTATTGTGTGTAACAGCACTATCCAGCCAGGAACCCTCCTGCTGCCTTGCAGTGTAACAGTCTCTCTAGACTCCCAACCTGCTCGTGATCTGGTTCCTGTCCCTGCCGTGCTCAAGCCCTGTTCCAGCCTTCTCCATCCTTGTCTTTGCCCTACTCCGGTCTTGCTCCAACCCTGTTACTGACCTGCTCTAGCCCAGCCATCACCTCCTGACCTGTTCCCAGACCTTCAGACCCGGAGTCTGGCTATATTACAAATTTTGCTTGTTTACATACTCTGACCTCTGGTCTAACACTGGCCTGTCCCCGGACCCCAATTCCAGCACTGACCTCAGCCCAGTCCCAACCTGACATCTGGCTTTAACCTCCATTCCAACCACTAAGCCTGACTATCAGGAGGTAGCCCTGCCAGCTTTAGCCAGCATGCTTGGAAATATAACAATACACATGTTTAGCTACTTATGTTGCAAAACATTAATCAAAGAAAATCCAGAATGTTTCTGCTTTTAGCTGACAAGGACAAGCAAACATTAAGCAGACAAAACATGTGAACACTTTTAAGAAGGAACCTGGCTATGAAAGGAAAGTAGGGTTGTGTTATCAGAGCAATAAATCTAGCGGTGACATGTTCCTGTACCAACCCTGACTCCAACCCTAGTTCTTTGCAAAGAAAAAAAACTGTGTTTAAGCTCACACAAAGAATCCTAGAAATAGTGTATTGAAATGTATTTCTTTTGAAAACACACTAAAGTATTCATTCTTTTACCTTGGAGAACATTTATGATGTGAAATATTTTACAGAAGATACTAGTTAATTCCAACTCATGTTTCCACTTAAAGGTGAAAACCTTTTGTTGTTTCTCAAATACTAAAGATGGCATAAGCTTCTTTTAATATGTATATTTACAAATATTTTATATCTAAATGAAAGTCTTTATATAATAACTACCTGATAACACGGTTATATAAACAGTAAGATGGTTTATGTACAGATATAGCAAGGTCATCTGATACTAGGACTACTTACTAATGTAAGAAGCCATTTATATATGAAATACTTATATTAATGGGGAATTAATTAATTAATCAATTAATTACCGGCAGTGCAGAAGCAGACCTTCATCCAAAGCCGGAAGACAAGAAAATTATTATTTCAAAACTTGTCATGTAGAGTCAACAGCTTAGGCCAAAGACTTTCTAAAGCATGTTATTTAATTTTAAAAGACTACTTTGAGAACTAAAAACTCATACAAAAGAGAGAGAGCGTTTCGACTTTTTGAAAAATAGAACTTCATTGCTGTATAACTAAAAGAAATCTCAGAAAATGGACTAAAGAAAAAGAAAGTTAAAATTACCTTAAAAGTTATCTGTATCTTTTTGGTCACAGGAAAAACAGCAGCAATTAAAGAAATGTTGCATATTCATTAAAGAGATTGGATACTTACGAGCTGAAAGTGTCACTTCAACCAACCCAGAAGTCTTGGAGCCAACGATAGAATAACAGAAAACAACTTGAATTTAAACAGGCATGAAAGAGGTGTGTTTTCTATTCATTTTATGGAAAGAAAGAGAAAGACACAAAAGATTCTGAATTTAAATATTTTCTTCAGTTTCAAAGGATGCAGTTAAGATTTCTCATTTTGCCAGCTATAACTGACTGGCTATTTATTTAATCAACTTGTCCACTGGCCCTAAAATCTCAGATGTGTAATCTCTGTTAAAAGCTCTCCACAGACAGACAGATAGAAGAGATTGTAACAGAAGTAACCAGTTTAACGTTTGTGTTCAGTTATTTGTGTTGATTAATGGTTTGGTTTTTTTAAAACAACAAATAGCCATGGTTAATAATTATGATTATTTTGCTTAGTCTTGATCATGGTGTCTCCTAAAATATGTAAAAGAACCCCTGTAACTAGATAGTGGGGAGAAAGAGAAACAATAAGTAAGAGCTGGCCTACCATTTCTTGTTTCTCTAAACATTTTTCGTAAATTTTAAAAGAAAATTACTTAGCATCTAACAATTTAAATCTCTCTCTTTCAATCCCAGTTTGATCATTAGTAAATGATACCAATGAAATTGAATAATATGTTTCAAACACCAAGAGAAGATACTTGTTTTGAAATCCCATTATGAAGATGTATTCTTATTAGCTTCAGCTGTTGTCTCAGTGAGAGAAAGCATTGACACTATGAAACAACGGACACAAAGGTTGGGATGAAATCTAAAGGCTCATCAGTTTTCTAAACAAAATTACAAATCACTTTCTTTGCTTGGAAAGGTGGCGGTACCATCTTGAGAAGCCTCAAGAAAGAAGATGCACAACACATGTCTTGCTGTTTTAGACTTCGCAATCTAACTGGAGAAACTTACTTTGTGCCAATAGGCATTGCTCACATCTCATTCAACTTCTCTGCCAATATGGTAATTTGCATAGCAGTACCCACAATGCTTCACATTGTGATTTTGCTTTGAAAATAGATTTAATTGAGCCTTGCTGAGCTGCATTAATGTGTCTGTTTAAATTGAGCAAATCTAATTAGCTCGCATGAAAGTTATGCCACCTCTGGTGCGGCAAAGCTAATGCAATTAAAGACAGCCAGATGTATTGAGTATTGTAAACATGCAGTCTTACTGGTGGAGAATAGTTCAGTTTCCATCAGAGACTGGACAGTTTTGCAAAACATTCACAAGAATGGCACTCTCTGCAATGTAAATGTATATATTCTTCTATGTCTATAAGGCAATTCCTAGTGCCAAGGATTCCGCACATGTAGTGAGGCATATGTTGTAGTAAAAGACCACACTGTTTTCAGTTACATCCATTCAAAGAGTAGCCTAGTGGTCTTCATTAAAAAGTCAATATTTTTCATATACTCTCAGATCCCCATTGAAAATAAACATTTGCCAAGAGAGTTGTCACAGGTACCACAGTAGTTCTATTGAAGTCAATTTTAAATAACTTCTCAGCCAATTAACTATTAACGTGGGCTTAATGAATGTGGCCTTTTAGTAAAGGTGGAGCAGAATTGTACTCTATACATTTGGGCAAACTGTTTTTAAAACAGGAAATTGGCTACGACCAGAGGAATACATATTTTAAAATAATTGCATGAATTACTTAGACTAACCTCATTGGATCAGGTCTACCTTTTAGTTAGTTTAATTGTATTTAGAATAGGAAATAATTTGAATATCTCAGATATTGTCCTAATGTGGTACTGTTTAGTATATGTTGACTTTTTAATTGTGATTCCTCTAGGCTGATTGTGTGGATCTGTAGCACTAAAGCAAACTTTCAAAACCTAAAGAGCAACTAGGGCTGCACACGTATAAGGGAACGCAGAGTTTGCCCTGAATATTTTATCCAACTATGCAATTTTTCTCTGTTGCCATTCCCTTCATAGAAAAATGCCAAGGTAATTGCATGAAAATGGACATTTGCTCTCGCTTAATTAACAGTCTTCTCCTCCTGCCTCATTTATTCTATAATTGCTTCCACAGTAATGAAGTCTGATGTTTGATGCTGAATGGTGGATGGACTTGTAGATAAAACACTGGACTGGAAGTTAGGAGGTCTGTGTTCCTTTTCTCGATCTATCATAAACTTCTTCGTAGTTTTGGACAAACCACACACTAACCTCTCTCTCTCAGTTTCCTTATCTATAAAATGGAGATAACAGTACCTGCTGGTATACTGAGGATTTTTTCAATAAAACTTATGAGGCACATCAATACTTTAAGGTGATAGAAATGCCTAAAGTCATTGCGTAGCAATAGGTTGATCATAAGTGAGAATATCTATTCATACAAAAATATCTCAATAGTGTAAATAACTCACCACTGTCATGAATAATGGGAAAGAAACACTGAAAAATACGACACTTTAATGATTTTTTTAAATAAAATCTCTGTGTTTTAGTGTTGGCCAGTGCACAGCAGTTATCTTTTTAATAGGTCAAACAGCCAACATACAAAAGCCAGTCACTATATGGTAAATAACTCTGCAGCACAGATATTTTAAAACTACAGATAAGACCAAACTAAAACCCAGGTCCAAACACTGATGAACATTGTGTGGGGGAAGATCCAGATGTGAGTCAGAACTTTGTTCCTGTATATAACTAAAAAGAAAGACCTCTCTAGGTTGTAGAGGTGTTTGCAGGTCCAATAGAGTTAAATATCTATACGGCACTGAAGTTAATGAGAGTTTTGCCATTGATTTCACTAGGAGCAGGACTGGAGCCATATTGTAGTTGTATTTGTGTCCACATTTCCAGCATAACCAATCATTTTAGTTGTTTTTAATTGAGCTGTAAATGCTAACTGAACTGCTCCTTGGCAGAAACAAGGCATGTCGAGGTGGATATTTAGTGTTGTGTCTCATAGGTTGGTCAAAGCACAACACATTAGTAACTATAATGTCTTAACTGGGGGAGATCATTTTTAAACATAAATGTTTTTTAAAATTGTATGCCACATTTTTGCTGTATATGTTATAGTCGACTGTCAGAGGTTAGCAGGCTGATTGTCTGAGAATTTTTGTATGTGACAAGAAAGCGAAAAGCAGTCCAAGTCCTCTTTTTCCTGATTTTTAAATTCCACTTTAGGAGTAATATTTAACCTACACTGCCTTTGAGCATCTAGTGCCAAATTCTCCATTGTAGCTAACTGCATGAAGCACAGGAAAAAAGAGAGGGTGCAAAGATATCTTTAAACACTTTTGCAGTCGTATTGTCAGCCCCATTCAGAGTCTCCCCAGCCTCAGGAATAAGTTAAAGCAGGTCTGAGACTGCCCTAAGTAACATTTGGCTCCAACAGCCCCAAGGAGTTGATTTTGCAGCCAATAACACCTTGAGCTAAGCACTGGCATGCCCCTGTCCTCAGCATGTGTCACAGTTCGGCAGTTGTGACGAGGGCCAGCGTACTGGCACAGAGCCATTCCACCATCTCCATGCTCCTGTTATTCTACAGTTGACCCCAGTATGCCAATGGGGCACAATATAAAAGAATTGAAGTCTCAGGGTGAGGCCTGTGAGTGGGAGGGAGAGCTACAGAATGTTGCCTGGTTGGGGTGTGGCCACAAGAGCGTAATGAGAAGATGAATGTTCCTAGTCTGAGCTCCCTGACACAGAATAGTCTCCTTAAAATGTTCTCCAGCCTAATTTTACAAGAATATAATCTTTCTGAGAACACAAAATAGAACAAACTTCACAAAAGAGTATCCTGGACAAATGTTTCCTAAAAATATAACATCACTCAGAATGCGGAAGGTAACTCCTTTGCTGAACTTTTCTTCCAGGTCAGATTTGCTGTCACCAAGAGATTAGCTGCAAAAGGAGCGAATAAAGACTGCCACATTATGTGGCATATTTATCAGCCAGGTTAGCTGCTTCCATAGCCTGCTTCAGCCCAGAAGTGCCTTTCACTTGGCTAGAGATTCACATAGAAAATGATGAAGTTCTTTCCCAGAGTGAGTCATTACCACCAACGGAGATCACAGAGCACATTTGGGGATGATTTTTGATGTCTCTATATCTGTGGCAGACACACTTCTCTGGGGAAAAAGAACCACCCTCCAGCGGATGCAGAAACCCGAGGCCCTGTAGGGCTGGCACAGCTGGAAGGGCTGGGGATGATTTTGGCTAGATCCAGCGTGTAGTTTATTTGAATGTTGTTTGGAAATATTAATTAAATAATGAGGTTATCTTCCCTAGTGCTTGGAACCTGAGATGGAAAACCTAAGATATGATTGAGAGATACCATAAAAGCGGCAGCATTTGCTGAGTAAAAATCCATAAATAACAAATTCTAGCCCACTCTAACGAAGTACTTGTGGTAAGGGCATATTGTCAGAACAAGACGAATCGGGAGGGGAAATAAAGCCGCACAAGGAGAAAAATAAAGTCACAATGACACAGAACTGAACACGAGTAAAGAAAAGAGAATCCAGTACATGAGAAAGAAACAGCAAAAATGAATTAATCAGAACCAAGCAGTACATTTACTACAATCTCATAAGACCAGGGAAAACAAAATCTTTAAATGAAACTTTACACCTACTGCCACAGGAGCCCATTAACACCTCTGTACATTTTCAAAAACTTCACAAGGCAGAAATGTGCATTTTGTAGTAACCAAATGGAAGACCTATTTTACCTTTTGAACAGCTAAAATGTAGCAAGTGAAACAGTTGAAAAAGATTCAGAGATATTTTAAAAAATGAGGAAAGAGAACTCGAAATGAACATTCAAAAAACAAACAGTCAGAGAACACTTCAACCTCCCTGGTCACTCAGACCTAAAAGTCACAATTCTCCAACAAAAAAACTTCAAAAATAGACTCCAAAAAAATAATGAGATAAAAACTGTCATGGCCATAAATTTGCTAAAAATTAGTTTGACCCTGGGTTCAAAGTTCAGACTGAAACCATATTTCTGCTACACCACTTAGTCTCTCAAATTTTTTCTTCATATCAGGTGAGAGCATGGCTAAAGTATTGATGAAATATTGATAAAAAGCCTGGAATTAATTTGCAAACTGGACACCATTAAATTAGGCCTGAATAAAGACTGGGAGTGGATGGGTCATTATACAAAGTAAAAACTATTTCCCCATGCTAAATTTTTCCCCTACTGTTACTCACACCTTCTTGTCAACTGTTTGAAATGGGCCATCCTGATTATCACTACAAAAGTTTTTTTTTCTCCTCTTGATAATAGCCCACCTTAATTGATTAGTCTTGTTAGAGTTGGTATGGCAACACCCATTTCTTCATGTCCTCTGTGTGTATGTGTATATATATATATCTTAATACTGTATTTTCCACTACATGTATCCGATGAAGTGGGTTTTGCCCACAAAAGCTTATGCCCAAATAAATTTGTTAGTTTCTAAGGTGCCACAAGTACTCCTCGTTCTTTTTGCTGATACAGACTAACATGGCTACCACCCTGAAACTTCTTTCATTCCGTGTGTGCTGTCCTTTCAAAAGGAGAATGCAGGATAACAACTGCTTATTAATTATTAACAATGATATATCACATTAGTTGGTTCTAATTTGACAATAATTTACTACATGCAGTCTTTCAAAATTTAAAATGAAATTGTATCAGGTTATATAATAAAAATAATAAACCTTATTACAGAGCCATAGCTCTAGAAATGATTTATGAAGTATCCATATTTTAGAAATGATGAAGTTCAGGCACAGAAGCGAAATGACTTGCCCAGGGTAAAAAACTATAGTCCAATCCATTTGTAAGGCAAATAGGAAGGGCTTCTGCAGTATGTAACAGCAACATGGGCACATATTGTCACGTTGAGACCAATAAATGATCCAGTTGACACTTGTCAGTCACAGGCCTACATCTCTAACCAACCCAAATCAAAACACCTTTGCAAAGTTTTAACTTGAGACAAGAAACTTCTCTTCCCAGTGTAATTGACCCTAGCCAAGGTGTCTGTATGTGTAATAGATTTGGTGCCAATAACTGAGATTAGCTGGTGGACATTAAGGCTTTTTATCAATATTTCATCAATACTTTAGCCATGCTCTCACCCGATATGAAGAAAAAAATTGAGAGACTAAGCAGTGTAGCAGAAATATGGTTTCAGTCTGAACTTTGAACCCAGGGTCAAACTAATTTTTAGCAAATTTATGGCCATGACAGTTTTTATCTCATTATTTAAAAAAAAAAAGACAGGGAGGAAAGGAACATGAGAAGTCCCCATTCTTCTGGCCACTGCTTCCTGCCATAATGGAACAGGGAACTGTTGGCCCTGTTCCTTGCGTCTCTGGTGGTTGCTGCTTATTGTCCCTGAGCAGAGGGAAGAGAAGAGGGAATTGTAGGCTTTGCTCCCAGCTTCTCTGCTGGCTGCTGCTTCTTGCCTAGAGGGGAGGGCAGGAAAGAAATGCAGGCCCTGTTCCCCAAAGGGAGCTTCAGGCTTTACTTCTCACTTCTCTGCTGGTGGTTGTCCCTCAGGGAAGTTGAGAAGAGGCAATTATAGTCTTTATTCCCTGCTTCTCTGTTGGCTGCTGCTTCCTGCCTCTGAGGAAGAGAAGAGGAAGAGAAGGAATTGTAAACCTTGCTCCCTGTCTCTCTGCTGGCTGCTACTTTGAGTCTCTGAAGAGAGAGGAGACAACAGACTCCTATGGTCTGCTCCCTTCCCATTGCCAGCCACTGCTTCCTCATATTGCCTCTGTTATCAAAACCACAAATTCAGTTGATAGATGAAATGAAGTAGATATAATTTATTTTGATTTAAGTAAAGCATTTAACACTGTCTCATAATCTTACTTAGAAAAATTAATTAAAATTGGTTTGGATAGGAAAAAAAAACTATCATGTGGGTTGAAAAGTGATTTAAAAACCATTAATAATGAGGAATGATAAATAGCAAAGTGGTGATGGAGTGCTGCCAGGACTAGTGCTGTGTCTCTTCTTTTTCCACATTTTCATTCATGTGCTCTAAAGAGGGAGTTAAATACAATGTAAGAGAAATTTACCAATGATACTACAGTGGGAGGAACTACAAACAGCCTTGGAAAGAGACAAATACAAACAGAATCCGGAGATTGGAAGCTTGGGTAGAAAATAAAATAACTTTTGAATTGGAAAAAAGCAGACTATGTGCAATGTATCTGGAGAAATATAATCCACACCACACATACTCAATGGATAGGAGAAACCAGAAGGCAGTAAGGCTGTCGCATACCTACAAGAGGCTTGATGGGGTCAGTAAATTAGATTTGTGATGTGATATGATACCAAAAAAGGCCATCGCAATGTTAGGTTTCATATACAGAAGCATTGCATCACAGATCAGGAAGCATTACTCTCCTTCTTTACTGACTTGTGGGGCTGTACCTGGATATTGCATTAAATTCCAAGCTCTACATTACCAGAATGTTATTGACAGTTTCATGTAGTGTTGAAAGAAAAGCAAAAAGCAAAACAATCAGGAGTCTAGAGGCATTGGCTAATGAACAAAGATTAAAAGATCTACATTAGAGAGCTAACAAATGTATGTGTGTGGGGGGGAGGGGAGTGTAGAGCTGTCTTCAGAAATTTCAAAGGTATTTCTATCAAGGCAGGTGAGGAATTACTTGTGTAGGAGAAATATAAAGGAATATTAGTAAATGGGAGTACAAAGAGGATTAACTAGAAATAATGAAATGGTGTTCAGAAAGACTGAGAATCTAAATATGCCTCCTGACAGTCAGGGGCGGCTCTAGACACCAGCGTGCCAAGCAGGCACGTGGGGCGGCCGTTTCCCGGGGGGGCGGCATTTGGCTCCGGTTGAGCTCCCGCCGGCATGCCTGCGGCAGGTCCACCGGAGCCCGGGACGAGCGGACCTGCCGCAGGCATGACTGCGGCGGGTCCCGTCTTCCCGCTCCCGGTTGAGCTCCGCAGGCATGACTGCGCAGGTCCCGCCTCGCCCCGCGGACCTGCCCAGGCATGCCGGCAGGAGCTCAACCGGAGCCGCGGGAAGAGGGGACCCGCCACGGGACCGGGGAAGAGCGGCGCAGCGCTCCGCGCTGCTTGGGGCAGCCTACTTTCTAGAGCCGCCCCTGCTGACAGTGAAGTATTAGACTGGAATAGTTTCCCAAAGAAAATGCTGGAAGCCTAATTGGATATATCTTTTAAAAGTAGATTGGACAAAATGTAAGTAAATACATTATTGAGAACAATCCTGCATTGCCAGAGAGATGGAGTGAATGACCCAATAGGCTTTTTCCATCTCTAGCTTTTAGGGAATATTGTGAACTTGTGAAACTTCAAATACTTCCACAATGCATTGCAACATCCACACTGAAATTCTGATTATAGAGAGCCTCCCCTTAAAGCGATGCTATGATACTGAATGATCCAAGATAGGTATTCTCTCCCCAACTGCCCCTCACAAAAGGTCAGAAGATTAATAATATTTTTCTTTTGTCCAGAATTTTCTCCAACTGTTCATGCAGGCCACTGATTTCTTCCTCTGAGTGACTTGAGGATATAACAAACCTAAATAATTATCTTTTCTGTATTGTTGGGGAATCTCTGAGATTCTGGTGAGGAATCTTATGATTTTATCCTTTCAATTTCAAAGATTTAAATATCAGCAAATGCCTTTTTTAAAAAAAAAATCTGTTTCCTCATTTAAAAAAGAGAGGTTCTTTTTTGAGTTCCAAAAGCTTTTTATGTACTATTTTTTAAAAATGAATTTGATTCACTAATATGATGTTTAGATCTTTTTATTATTATTCCATAATCCTCTGTCAATATATTTATATAATACAAGAGTTTCATATCAAATGTATCCTTGGCTTATTATGTTCCCTATTTTTATTGGGGCTAATACAATCAATAGCCTCAAACATTATTGCTACAGGCTAATTTCAACCTTGGATGTAAAAGCTGACTCTCCCATTCGATACAGAGCACAGGTGCAGAGTGTTCAAAGAATCACCCTACGTGGAACTCTACTGATTGGGGAAGGCAATAATTGATAAAAATTCTTTGCAGCTTGTGTGGTTAACATGAAATAACACACTAACTGACTAATAGTTTTCATCTGCCATGTGAGAATCCCTCTCATTCTTTCTGCACTAAAACTAAGATTATTCCAGACCTTTAAACCTTGTCAAAGAACTGCCCCATACAAGTATTATAATTTAATAGTCATTTTCTAATATGGAGGGCATACTCAGTTTATACATTATTGTTTAGCAGTTTTTTATCTGAAGTTGTTTTACAGTGTTATTCCAGTTAGAAGCTAGCTAGTTTATAAGACGACCAGGGTGCCAAGTCAAACATTGTTGCTGATTATAAGTAAAGCAAAGAAGATGAAATGGCTAACCACCAGGTATGAAAGTAGAGCAGTATTCAGAATGCAAGATGAGACAGTATAATGTGCTGTAAGCATAATGAACAAAGTCACAGAACTGTAGAAGGGAAGAATCATAGTATAAGAGATACTGGAGCTAATTACCAGTACCCGAAGGAACAGTTTGTATAAACAGTAAAAAAATTTCTATTGACAGCAAGTTATATAACTTTGAAGCCAAAAAAAATTTGTCAATTTGCTAAAAATCATTATGTATTGCAGCCTTAGGAAATGTGAACAGACCTACTTTCATAAGAGGGAACTAGTGTCCTGATAAGTGCATCTATTACTAAAATTGTCAGGGATAAGGTTATTTATACAATATTTTCACAATTCACTGCAGCAAATGTTGGTTTTAATGTCTATATTAGCCACTAGGCAGCAAAAGTAAAATTAACTGTTTCTAGAAGAAATAGTTGTTTGCCCTGAATCCACATTTCCATACATGTAGGTGCATTAAATTCCAGGGAGAATGCGGGACTGGAGGTTGTTACCTCTAGTCCAGATGACAGGGAAATAATTTCTCTTCAAACTACACAAGTTTTGCTCTGAATTATATCACTCATACCTGTGTAAATCAGGAGTAATGCCACAGATTTACATCAGTTTGAGAGATCATAGACTGGCCCTTTGAGTGGCTTTAGAGACAAATAATGAGGAGTCAGCAGCAACTTAACTCCTCCATACAAGACAGCTGTTTAAACAGCTTTATCCTCTACTGTAGTATTGATATTTGCATTTCTGGCAGAAAGGCTCAAAACAAGTAGATCTATTAGAATTAGTGCAAGAGTGGGTTCTGTAGCATCTAAGTCTATGCTCCCCTAACAACTCTTGATCAGCAAAGCATAAGGCATAAATAGAATTTTAAGATCCCCAATAGAGTAAAAGAACATCTTACAAAAAGATGATCTAAACCCTTAAACAGACTAAGCAAGAGTATAAATATAGGCCTTATGAAAAAGAAAGAACAAATAGCTAAATATTCCCAATATACATGGCTTCCCTGAAACTTGATATACTGTTAAGTATTCTAAAACCTCCTCTCCTACTCTCTTAATATAGCAGTTTCCTTCTCTGAATACTTGCCTTCCTAAGCAAATGCCCAAGATTCATTTTTATAGTCCCCCAGTCAGAGTGGCCACATGGTCCTCCCAGGTGCATCCTATAAAAGAGTTACCTAGTTCTAGTTAGGTAAAACAAATTCTGCCAGGGCAAACTTGCTTTAAAGTAAGACTTTTGAAAGTCCTCCTGATCTTTTCCTAGACTGCTAATTATTATGCCTGCCATAATGCATAATACCAGTGATAAATCTTTAGGGTTTAATAGCTGAGTATAAGGTATTAAGCTGAAAAGGCCAGATTGTGGTCAATATTCTGGTTCTCTGTACTGCTGAAGCAGCATATGAGGATGGGGGATGCTGGAAAGCTACTTTGATAGGGTGGTTATGGATTCCTTTCTGTGAGAGAATTGCTGGCTGGCTTGGTGCTCCGAAGGGATTGTTAGAGGATAATGTAATGTAGAGCAGCTCTAAGGCTGTCTGTCTCTGGGTCTAAACTAGATTGGGGGAGGGGGTAGACTAGCCATGGGTGGTGGGAAAGTGTAAAGGTGCCTCAGACACCTTTGCAGCCTCCTTCCTCTCCCTTGAGCTACACTAAGCAGAGGTCTGGAACAGCTGAGTGTGTGACAGAGGGGGAGATGTGTGTACTGAATGGTGAACTCCATTTTTGTTTTGCCCTCATGTTGTGTATTAACTGCTAACTTGTGTTTTGTGTTGAAAAAACTAGCCTGGTCCTGACTAGGTCAGCCTATTCTAGACATGGTGCTGCTCGGAAGGGGTGTAAGACAGCTCAGAGAAGACTTTTAGTGAGAGCTATGAACGCTGAGTGTCTCTCAACTACTGGCCTATGCACAAGAAACATTATCTCTCCACAGAAGCCTGGCTGGGGAAGGGGCTGTCATTGCAAGCCTAGGCTCAAGGCCAAAGTGGTCAGATAAATGTATGGGAAATATTCTCTGTGCGGCTATCCACTTTGACCTCCTACAACACCAGGGTGGAAGAGAAAGAAGGCAGGAGGCTGTCTTCCTTGCTGGAAAGGCTGGCCAGACTACAGACTCACAGAAAGGGCCAAATAAATTGGGCGGGTGTGGGGGGGGAGTGCATCTCAGGACTGTTTTTTGGTTTTTCAAGTATATGTGACTCTCTAGTGCTTTCAGAAGTGAAAGTACCTATCATTGAGAAATTCCTAAGCCTGTGCCCCTTGCTTACCTGCCATGTTGTGCCTGAAGAGGATTAAGCAAGAAGCCCAGAGCCGCCACAGTGAGGTAGAACTCTACGGGAACATCTATGGAACTCAGGAGGAGGGATAGCTCAGTGGTTTGAGCATTGGCCTGCTAAACCCAGTGTTGTGAGTTCAATCCTTGAGAGGGCCACCTAGGGCTCTAGGGTAAACATCAGTACTTGGTCCTGCTAGTGAAGGCAGGGGGCTTGACTCAATCACCTTTCAAGATCCCTTCTAGGAGATGGGTATATCTCTTATTATTATGTATAAGCAACTGGGGACTGAGGAGGGCTGAAGCACTGCTTCTGGGGTTTAAAACAGCTGGTGTCTAGAGCCCCATGTCTCCAGAAGGGAATGTAGATATGAGGTCTGCCACTGGGGATGTGACTTAGAGAATGAGGAACATTGACCCAGCTCTGCCTGGACTGAGTTTACTAAGGAGCACATGGGTTCCAGCAGTTGCATTTGATCTAGTCACAACAGACAGGTGTCTGAGAGAGGGGGAGTGGGCCAGGTTGTGACACTGAGGCTGTGGCCTAAAGTATCATGGTCTTCAGAAAATTATTCTGTATTGCTCAGAGTTATACTGCATTACCAAATGATGCAATAGGTGCAATATATCTTTCAGTCAGTGCAGAATCTTTATTCCTGCTGAGCTCAAATTCAGTATCCAGTGCTCTTGTTTAAAACAATGAGGTGCCCTTTTATCTAGGCACACACTGTATCAGTTTTCATCAGAAATGACCTCAAGCTTCTAGAATATCTGAAATTTCACCCCCGTAAAAATTAATTCTGTACATACCTGTCTGATACATGAATCATGCACAATCTTTTTGTAATATTTTAAAGGTGTGGTGAGATATTGCTTTTTCTAGACAGGAGTTTTTTAATATAAGTTTTAAGTGTCTTTACTTATATGGAATAATGATTAACAGATACAAGTTGTCTGGATATTTTCAATATCTTAAAGATCTGGGCCCATGACAATTCTTCCTATGCATGGAAACTTTGGCATAGAGCCAATTACATTACTCTTACACTGGGAGGTGGGGATATGTGTCCAATCAAAAAAGGTTGTTGGCCCCGACATCCCTACCTATGCCCTAGTGATCCCTTGGCTGCTAGAACAGCCCCTGAGGCTGCTCTCATCTATTAAGACAAACAACCAGTGCTAGAATTTGGGAAGAGTGTGAAGGTGGCCACCTTCATTTCCCCCTTCTAGACTTATGCCAAGAGCAGCTCAACAAGACCAGTGCATCTGCCCTCTCCTTGTTAACAGCTGGTCAATTTAATATTATGAGGCAGTTGCATATGTAAAGAGCTGGCCGTATCTATCTTGGGTGTGTCAAAGAAACACTTTTTCCCCCCCATGCTTGGTACGCCAAACATGACCAGCTCCTGCACACCATGATTACAGCAGTAGGAGTGATCAAAGAAGAAAAAGATGTCCACAGATGCTGGTATGTTCAAGAAAATAAGTTATGGCAATTTGACTCATGACTCCACACAGCTGATCAGGCGTGTCTAGTTCATATTTGTGTTGACATTTGGATGACTGGTTTCTACATTAATGAAAAGTGCTGTTATATGTATAAATGCCTTAATTTGAACGCACAGATTGGTGTTCATGTAGGGACAAGAGTATTTGTTGTTCATTATTGAGTCATCCAGTCAGGGAACTTAATAATATCTGACTCAGGTGGCCAGTCAGACACACGGAATAATGAATAATCATAGTGCTCAAATCACAGACAGGCGGTCAACTGTCTGGACAAATGATCTGATGAATTATGAATAATGAACACGTTCAAGAAAACTGGTGATTTCTCTCTGTTGATATTCACCCCTTCTTGTCAATGGGAATGGGCCACATCCACCCTGATTGAACTGGCCTCCTTAGCACTGACCTTGCACTTGGCAAGGCAACTTCCATCTTTTCATGTGCTGTGTAGTTTACCTGCTTACTGTATTTTCCACTCCATGCATCTGATGAAGTGGGTTATAGTCCATGAAAGCTTATGTCCAAATAAATTTGTTAGCCTCTGTCAAGGTTTTTACTCTGAACCTTAGGGTACAGATGTGGGGACCTGCATGGACACTTCTAAGCTTAATTACCAGCTTAGATTTGGTATCACTGCCACCACACCCAAGCACTAATTCCCTTCCCTGGATAGCCTTGAGAGACTCTTCACCAATTCCCTGGTGAACACAGATCCAAACCCCTTAGATCTTAACACAAGGATAAATTAACCATTCTCCCCTCCTTTCCCCCCAGACTTTCCCCTCCCTGGGTTGCCTTGAGAGGCTTCACACAGATCCAAACTCCTTGGATCTTAAAACAAAGAGGAATTAATCATCCTCCCTCATTTTTCCCCCCACCAACTCCTGGTGAGTCCAGACCCAATTTCCTGGATCTTAAAACAAAGAAAAATCAATCAGGTTCTTAAAAAGAAAGCTTTTAATTAAAGAAAAAGAAAAGGTAAAAATTATCTCTGTAAAAATCAGGATGGGAAATGCTTTACAGGGTACTTAAATTTATATATAGCCAGAAAAACCCCCTCTAGCCTCAGGTCCAAAGCTACAGCAAACAGAGGTAAAAATCCTTCCAGCAAAAGAAACATTTACAGGTTGAGAAAACAAACATAAGACTAACACGCCTTCCTGGCTATTTACTTACAAATTTGAAACATGAGACTGATTCAGGGAGATTTGGAGAGCCTGGATTGATGTCTGGTCCCTCTCAGTCCCCGAGAACGAATAACCCCCAAAACAAAAAGCACAAACAAAAGACTTCCCTCCACCAAGATTTGAAAGTATCTTGTCCCCTTATTGGTCCTCTGGTCAGGTGTCAGCCAGGTTTACTGAGCTTCTTAACCCTTTACAGGTAAGAGACATTAACCCTTAACTATCTGTTTATGACAGCCTCTAAGTTGTTTTTACTTAGTGGATAGTTTACAAACAGAAAAAGGAGCTAAATTTGGTGAATAAAAAGTTTTACAGTTTGCCCAACTGTACACAACTTTACATATCTAATCTGTGGATTTAGGAGGGGTTTAGCACTGATTCTTTGAGAGAGACCCCAAATTTAACTGACTTATTTTATGTAAAACTCAGAGTGAGCAGTTGTAGTAGGAATCTTTGGAATCCCCTATCCAACCCCTAAGCCTTCTGCAGCAGAAATAGAGCTTGGGTGCTTGTACTGGAGTCTGTATTTAACTGTATTCAAAAACAAATTGAAAAGAAAAGTAATCGAAATACCACCACCCCCCCTTTTTTTAACCGAAGCTATAGAAGGAATTCATGTCAGAAGCAGGGTTGGAATACACAAGTTCCTCCTGTTCTTAGTGCCATGTGTTAGACACAGCCCTGCACAGCCTTAAACTGGTTTTGGGTCTTCCCGAACTTTGAGGGACCCATGGCCATATTTTTCACTAGCACCAAAGGCAGACTTTGACAGCTGCAAACAGAGGCAGATATTTTTTTGGGAAAAATCACAGACAAGGTTTTAACTCTAGTGCTCTGTTTGCAAGAGATTGTCAGTTTACATTTGCATGGTTATCTTCTCAAGGAAAAGGATTAAAAATGCACACCTTTAAAATGAAAGTTGAGATTCTTCTTTACATTTTTGGTCCTCTAAATGAAGAACCCATGGGCCCTCAAAAGCTGATTTTGACTGTGAGATACATGAGCATTTTAAAAGAATAATCAAGTTCTCTTTAGGCTTACTCAGTCATAATCAAGTGATGTCAAGCTGTTTCTTTGCATAGCACAGAATATAATTACAGGAATATAAGTACAGAAATAACTAGTATCTGGTGTTAAGTGCTGACTTTTTTTTAATGGTGAACCTTTATGTGTAGGTCATATATATATATATATATATATATATATATCACACTGTTTCTTGTATGCTAAATAGATGTGATGTATATAAACGATTATCTCTTCATGAGATCCCATAATGAACCGCATTACAAGAAGTCACATTAGCTGTGGCTATTATATATAGCAGGATCTGATTATAGCATTGTTATTGCATGACAATAGCACCAGTAGTGCTCTGATGTTTGTTGTAAGGATGTGTACCTGGGTATACAAATATTGTGGTCCCTAATACACTGTTATTGTTTTCTCTGCAATCTGAGAATAACATATGCATCTGCACTCCTGACACAATTTCAGTTTTGGAACTCTCCCAGGCAATCCGGGATGATAACTATGGGAAGCTACCAATTTTCATTTTGTATTTATACATTTGATCAAGTTCATCCTTTCTGCCAAAGTGCCAGCAGCTTTGCAAAGTGAAACTGGCACAATTCCATTCCTGGGCAAAACTGTAAATTTGGATAAATTAGACCCAAACTGTGATGAGCCATTTTTAGGGTAGCCACTTCTATAGTTAACAGATAGTATATTCCCCAGTGGAAATGGCTTTTTGTTACATTTTTTTTTTAAAAAAAGAAAGGTATTCTATTTTTTTACTTTATTTTTTTAATGGTTGCAGCTTTTATTTCTACCAGTTTCACCTGCACGAAGAATTTTCTTTTCTTTTTCTTTTTCTTTTTTTTCATATATATTGGCACATCTTTGTCTAGAATACCTGGGGCCAGATACAACGTGCATTGAACTGAGTGGGAATTTCTCCATTGACTGCAGTGGAAATTGGATCATACCCTTTGCCACCTTTATTGCACATGCTGAGGTTAAGAAGATTTAGTAGGTTTTGAAATCAATGGAATTGGATGACTTGCACGGTGGCTGACTTTGCCTCAGTGATTCAGAGGCTTATTACTACATTTAACAAAAATATGAACTAGTACTAAACCAGGCATTTTTCTACCTGACTCGCTCATCATCCATGTCAAGAGGATCCTCACTAACCGACTAGCCTATTGTCCAACCAACAATTTTCTATAGGATTAGGTCAAACAGAACCCACCATTCACTATAATCAGTCAAACTGTCTCTAGAATGAAAGTGTCTGATTGAAATATAATGTGGCAGATAATCCTGTTTGACAACTTACTGAATGTCAGGTAGTTCAGCACATCTCTACTCATAATCTGTGACAGCTTTTTTAAGTGCTGAAAATTACAAAGCATTTTAGGTGTTGGAAATGTTAGAGTGAGCTTGTCAAACATTTATGGGGAGGGGAAATGCCTCACATAAGTCAAGCCTGGTTCCTTGAGATGATTTGGGAGCAACAGTGATGTGTCTCGAAGGGAATCCGGTGTAATTCTTCTTGACCAGAAAGATATTGGTCATGAAGTATGGTCTCCGGGATGTGTATGTTGGGGGTGGGGGGAAGTGGGGGAGTAAGGAGAGTCAATTAGGCTTTGATTGATGGCAATTTAAAAAAAAACCAAAAACATGTTTTTAATGTTTCCACATAATAAGTATCTGATAATAGTGTCTTAAAGTTACTATGACGTCTCTCCATTGATTATAATTAGCACAACCTCAAATTGCTAATTCTGAAGTTTGCAAACATAATAGAAATGTGTCTAACTCTGCTTTTGGCATTTGCTAGTGTAAGACTGGAAGAAAGGCCTGCAATAAATGATGAAATGGCAATGTGAGTATTGTTCAGAATTTGCTTACCGTGTGTGTGTGTGTTTGAGAGAGAGAAAATTTGGCCAGGATCTTTGCACTTTCATGGAATAGTATTCTACACTACTGCCTCCTTAAATGAAAGGGAAACAAAACTATTGGATCCTGGCTTGGTACATAACCCTGTCCTATACTGGGCTCCCTGCTCACTTTAGGGCTCCATGGAGGCTTCAACAAATTGTTTGGTTGTTTGTTTTTTTGTGGGATTTCAGGTGCAGCAGAAGTGGAGCCAGAGAGCAGCCACTCCCAGTGAGTATGTTCTGTACCATAACTAGTGGTTTTCCTATAGACAGTCCAGACAGGTCTTGATGCCCCTTAAAGTAGTGCTAACATTGTGCAGAGCCCTATATAGCTGCCACTGTGGGAAATCAGCCAATTGTAGCGTGTCTCCTGAAGGAGCTATGGGGACAAAGGGAGGAAGAGACAGCAGAGCAACTGTGAAGATGCATTTAGTCTCTTCAGATCTTGGGAGATCTACTGGTTTAGCCAACAGCAGTCCCAAAAGCTTTCTTCATAGATTTTTTTTTCTTTCCCTGCAGAGTCATACAGTGTGTTCATAGGCTGATGCTTGGTTTTCTTGTTTTTTCCCCTTTAACTCTGCCCTCTATCTCCTTTCCTTCATGAACACACACTTTACCCAAAACAATACTCAGCAAAAGCACTTGGGTGGGTTCCTATAGCCCTTTTGTCTTAGTTGGGTGTCTATTAACTTATCCTTAGTGGTATGCTAATTGAAAGGTGCATTCACACCCATCAACCTCACTGAGGTTTTGTAAGTCAGCTCATAACATTTTAAATGCAAAAAAACCCAACCAAACAAACAACAAAACTAGGTTAAAATGTACAATTTTATAGTATAGATTTCAGATTTATGAAATTCAAAGGTATATTTCCTCTGGCATCAGAAACTTAGCTCCCTGATCTGTCTGTAATATTCTACATTACTCTGTGGTGTTAACTTTTATACATTGGTAAATATGTGCAAATTGGTAAAGTTGCTGTTCTTGGAGATAGACATCTAACAATACTATATTTTCTGTTTTAAATCTTGCTCATTATATTTCATTAGATCTCCTTAGTATTTAAAGGGAATAAAATGTGATTTCCTTTACTTTTTAAATAAATACTTGTGTAGCGTATGTACAATACTCGATTTTTTTATTTTTTTTATTTCTAAACCAAACTTCTTCAGACATTCCAAAGATACTTGTTGCCAGTGGTCTAAGCCTTTGGTACATGTTACATTTAATAAATAAACCACGTTTGCATTTGAGCAATTTGTTAATGTTCGGAAAATTGTTTTTTTCATGCCCAGAAAACTCAAAAAGAACTAAACAGAATTTTACCAGACATTTAAAAATAATCCCTTATTGCCCCAGGGCAATAATTTGGAAAAGTGCTTGGAGAGCAGCAGTTCATAATGAAAGTGACTTAACTCTAACTATGACATTGCAGACAGCATTATAATTACATGATGTAGCACAACTACAGCATATCTTCAGTTAAAATCTGTCAGATTGGCAGATTGTCACAAACAAGACTATGCATGAAACGAGTGGAGACTTGGGTAAGGCCTGGATCCACAAAGGGACTTTTAGGCATCTTGAAAATCACAGTACTCCACAAAGCTGAGTTAGGCATGTAGGCTCCCTATACAATGAATGGGGAGAGATAAGTACCTAAAAATGCAATCCACAAAAGCCAGCCCACTAAATACGGAGCTGCCTAAGCTAGCCAATGGCAGATGCTGATGAGAGGGGTGTGCCCAAAGCCCCATCCCTCTCCTTGAGTTCAGTGCCGAAGATGGGGCTACAGGGAGACTCCTATCTCTGCTTGTGATCCACAGCCAGGAACCCCTCTCTGGAGTCAGCTGGCTTAAGCACCTAAGATGTTTCTCATACAAAATAATAAAGAGAAGAAGAAGAAATGGGGCTAGTGCCTCCATTATAATTTTTAGCTCAGAGGTTAGAGAGAATGTGCAAGACCAGGGTTAAGTTTCCCCCTCTTAAAGGATTACTGGGCCAGAGAAAGTGAGGGAGAATGACTCTGTTGTCCAGTATTTTATGTCACCTACCTGGGAGGTGGATTATAGTTAAGAAGTCCCCCTGCTCCAATCACTCTTTCATTATTTAATTCAAACTGGAATGGCTTCAGCAGGAGAGCTTGAAGGAGCCCCACATCAGAATCTCTCTGTCCATGGGTTAGAGCCCTCTGCTGAGAGGTGAGAGACACCTGTCAAATCCACTCCCCATCAAGCAAATGGGGGGGATTGAACCTGGGTCTCCTTGCTCTAACCAAAGAGCTAAAAGTTAAAAGGGAGGCACCTTCTCCTCTGGATTTTGAATGGGGCCTGATCGGGTAGGCATGTTGAGCTCATCTACCAGAGCACAGCCTACAGGTGAGAGAGGTGAGGGAATGCCTATCTTGCCCTTGTTTGAGGATCACATTTGATTTAGGCATGATCAAGTGTCTGGACACCTATAGTGAGGCAGCAGAGCATGTGCCATGGGGCACCTAGGGGGACTTTTAGAGCAAAAATGTAGACAGTGAGTTTGGGCACTTACAGGGTTAGGTAGGAACTGAGTGAGGTTTTGTTGATCACAGTGGTACCTACATCCCAGATTTAGGGATCTAAATCTGGGGTAGATCCCAAAGTATCTTTGGACATGCATCTGAGATCCCTAATCTCATTCAGCGCAGCACTTAAGCACATGCTTAGCTATCAATATATATTTTAATCATTCATGTTCCTCAGAGCACTTAAGCATCTGCCTGAAGTCAATGGGACTCAAGTACATGTTTAAGTGCTGTACTGAACTGGGGCTTCAGTTCACAACTTTATGGATGGAAATGATTTTTGGTAGATATGGAAACCAAATTTGTTTTCTTTTTGTTTATAGGCCATAGTACCAGTTTTGTCCACAGATAAACACATACAGCCAGTATGAGCCAGGTTCTGATCTCAGTTATACCAGTGTAAATCTAGAATAACTCCACTGATGTCAAATATACTTTAATGTACATGACATAAAAAATTGGCCCAGTCAGAGTTATTTGCACGTATTTAATGGTAGAATCTGGTCCCATGCACTTAAAAAACAAACAAAAAAAGCAATGTCAGAAAGTAAATAAATGAAATTAAGAAAATCAAATCAAGTTTTAATAGTCCTCAATTACCAGCTAAGTGGAGGGGGAAAAGCTAACAGTGGAGAAGAAAAGTCTACTTTAATTATCACTAAAAGTGAAAGGATAGCTTAATACCAAGATGTTTAAACATGTTTTTTTAAAAAGCTGGCTCTTGATTTTGTGGGTGGTGAGCGTGTACTTCATGGATAAATCTTAAATACAAGTATTTACTCTAGGTGGCAGTCTGAAGTATGAAAGCTAATGCTTCAGTGGTGCATTGAGGCTGAGTTGAGATCTGCATTGAAAAGCTTGAATGTTTAAGGTATAACCAAGCATAGAAATGGCACTAAAGCAAAAATCTTGAGACCTGAGACTAATAACTGGGTAGAATAAATAAACTTTTGAATATCTCTAAAACTTCCAATATATGTGAAGTGTATTCGTTCCACAAGTGCACATTTCTCTATCAAAGGTAACTCTGCTCTTTTTCTTTGCGTTTTGACGTACTTAGCGCTTTTGGAAAATAGTTTTGTGTGTCCTGTTGAAATAAATATTGTATATCAGCACCAAAATAGTAGGGACTATAAACACAAAAAGTTAAGCACTGAATCTTGGGTTCATCCATAGTCTTAATAGCTGACCGTGCATCAAGAGCCCGTTCTTGATGCAGGATCGGGGCGCAGATGAGTACATTGTCACCAATGCTTTAGCTACTCAGCAAATGCCAGATTGGAACCTATGTGGAAAAATATGCCCCATCAGACTAGTGGGACATATTTAGACATTTGATGGGACAAACTGTAAAGCTTTTAATGAACAGAAGCCATAAACTCTTTTTAACTTTCCCCACTGACAATCATAGAATATTAGGGTTGGAAGAGACCTCAGGAGGTCGTCGAGTCCAACCTGCTGCTCAAAGCAGGACCAACCCCAGCTAAATCATCCCAGTCATGGCTTTGTCAAGCTGGGCCTTAAAAACCTCTTAGGATGAGATTCCACCACCTCCCTAGGTAACCCATTCCAGTGCTTCAGCACCCTCCTAGTGAAATAGTTTTTTGTAATATCCAACCTAGACCTCCCCCACTGCAGCTTGAGACCATTGCTTCTTGTTCTCTAGATCCATCCTCTTTGAAACCCCCCTTCAGATAGTTGAAGGCTGCTATCAAATCCGCCCTCACTCTTCTCTTCTACAGACTAAATAACTCCAGTTCCCTCAGCCTCTCTTCGTAAGTCATGTGCACCAGCCCCCTAATCACTTTCATTGCTCTCTGCTGGACTCTCTCCAATTTGTCCACATCACTTCTGTAGTGGGGGAACCAAAAGTGGATGCAATACTCCAGGTGTGGCCTCACCAGTGCCAAATAGAGGGGAATAATCACTTCCCTCCATCTGCTACCAATGCTCCTACTAATGTAGCCTAGGGCCGCCCAGAGGATTCCGGAGGCCCGGGGTCTTCGGCGGCGGGGGGCCCCCGCTTCGGAGGTAAGTCGTCGGCGGGGGGTCCTTCCGTTCCGGGACCTGCCGCCAAAGTGCCCAAAAGACCCACGGCGGGGACCTCCCTCCACCGAATTGCCGCCGAAGCGGGACCCGCCGCCGAAGTGCAGCCCCCACCGCGGGTCTTTGGGGCACTTTGGCGGCGGGTCCTGGAGTGGAAGGACTCACCGCCGAATTACTGCCGAAGACCCGGCTGCACTCTGGCGGTGGGTCCCGTTTCGGCGGTAATTCGGCGTCGGGGGGGTCCTTCTATCCCGGAGAGGAAGGACCCCGGGCCAGCGAAGACCGGGAGCGAAGAAGCTCCGGGGGCCCGGGCCTTGCGAGAGTTTTCCGGGGGCCCCGGAGCGAGTGAAGGACTCCGCTCCAGGGCCCCTGAAAAACTCTTGTGGGGGCCCCTGCAGGGCCTGGGGCAAATTGCCCCACTTGCCCCCCTCCCCCCCGTGGGTGGCCCTGATGCAGCCCAATATGCCATTAGCCTTCTTGGCCACTGCTGACTCATGTCCAGCTTCTTGTCCACTGTAATCCCTAGGTCCTTTTCTGCAGAACTGCTGCTTAGCCAGTCGGTCCCCAGCCTTTAGTGATACATGGGATTCTTCCTTCCTAAGTGCAGGACTCTGCACTTGCCCTTGTTGAACCTCATCAGATTTCTTTTGGCCCAATCCTCCAATTTGTCTAGGTCACTCTGGACCCTATCCCTACCCTCCAGTGTATCTACCTCTCCTCCCAGCTTAGTGTCATCTGTGAATTTGCTGAGGGTGCAATTAATCCCATCATCCAGATCATTAATAAAGATGTTAAACAAAACTGGCCCCAGGACTGACCCCGGGGGCACTCCTCTTGAGACCAGCTGCCAAGTAGACATCGAGCCATTGATCACTACCCGTTGAGCCCGACAAGTTCTCCTGTAGCTTAGAAAGAGGTAGGATCACTTATGTCTCTTTCCCATTTTCTTATATAGCCTTTTTGGTTACCCAGGGTCAGATAGTTCAATATAGAACTAAGTGATTTTATCCACCAAAAAAAAAAAAACCTCAACTCTAAAAATGAGTGGAAGTAGTTTCGTTTAACCAGGCTACCCAGCACCCTGACCGATTCTGCTGTGTGAGATTCAGCCATGGAGTGGAACAAGAGGAAGAAACGAAAAGGATCAGATCTAAAGCATTCTACCTTCCCTTTAATAGGTATTAGTATGTGACCAGATTATGCCCATGATAGCCATCTCAATATGCACTTGTATCAAAATGCCCAGAAGTTGATAAACATTTTTTAGGAGCAACATGTCAGATATTTAAGCAGATGGAGCATCTGTTCCTAAAAGTCTATAAAGAAGGGTGGGCAGTTAATAAGGAGCTAATTAGTGATCCAACAAGAATGGGAAAGCTTACTGCCTGTAAAAGCAGAGAGTATTATGAGAAGCAAGTTATACAAATGGATGTTGAAACCTTTCAAACGGTCTCTCTCTCTCTTTCTCTCATCATTAGATTGTGTTAGCCATCTGAAGGAAAGAATTCTCCATTCAAAAGACAGCAGCAAGTTAAGGTACAATGTTGGAAGAAAAAAACATATGGCAGTAGACGTGGTGAATAATTCTAGCTGTTGGATTTCATTAAATGAAATTAACTTTACAGTCATAATAAAATGGGAAATACTAAAGGTTATATTCATCTCTGTGAAAAATCCAGCTGTTTCAGGTTTGCAGAGAATCACCCAAGGTGCAGGCATGCAAAAGTGTCTGAAAATGTACTATAAAGCCCTAAAGTTCAGATGCAATGAACCATGAAAAAGAAGTAAAAATCTGAATATAAGGGTAAGTTGTAATTGTATTAAAATTACATCAGCTTTATGAATCTGTGTGTGCGTGCACAAGTGAACAGAATAGATGCATTCCCTAAGGGGCATTTCAAGGTCATATGCCTTTATTACTATGGAATGTGACATATTAGTTAACTATTTTCCTTATATTGTTGCAAGGAGAATACCAGCAACACTTTTCTTGTCTTCCTGCAGCCTCAACAATTGCAATCTCTTATGTGAATGTCTATTTAATTGCAATGCTTTCTAGCGCTATCACCTCACACAGAGTTGTCTTTTATTAGGAATTCCAAAAATATGCCAAAAAGTATCACCCTCACAGGCTTAGATATCTCAATTGGGACAGCAATGGCTTTTGGATCCCATCCCAAAACTGTTGTGCTGTTCAAAATAAAATAGAATGAGATCATTGCTCTCTGAATATCTAAGCTATAGCACTGCTGCTTTGTTGCAAATTTACATATTTATGAAACAGCATTAATATTAATTAACCTGATTTGCATAGCATAACAATTAGTTTTGAGTGACTTCCTTCTTTCTAGAACAGTGTTTCCTGTTTCATTTTGAAAAATGCCTAGAAGTTGTTCTTTCACCAACCAAAGTGCTCTAATTTATAACTAGGGCTGTTGATTAATCGCAGTTAACTCATGCGATTACAAAAATTAATCACGATTAATCTCACTGTTAAATAATAGAATACCAATTGAAATTTATTAAATATTTTTGGATTTTTTTCTACATTTTCAAATATATTGATTTCTATTACATCACAGAACACAAAGTGTAAACTGCTCACTTTATATTATTTTATTACAAATATGTGCACTGTAAAAATGATAAAAGAAATAGTATTTTTCAATTAACGTTATACAAGTAGTATAGTGCAATCTGTATCGTGAAAGTGTAACTTACAAATGTAGATTTTGTTGTTGTTGAACAACTGTACTGAAAACAAAAGAATGTAAAATTTTAGAGCCTACAAGTCCACTCAGTCCTATTTCTTCTTCAGCCAATCACTAAGAAAAACAAATTTGGTTACATTGATGTGAACTACTGCTGCCTCCTGCTTATTTACAATGTCACCTGAAAGTGAGAACAGGCATTCTCATGGCATTTTTGTAGCTGTTGTTGTAAGGTATTTATGTGTCATTTATGCTAAACATTCATATACCCCTTTATGCTTCATCCACCATTCTGGAGGACATGCTTCCGTGCTGATGATTTTCATTAAAAAAATAGTGCGTTAATTAAATTTGTGACTGAACAACTTGGGCTAGAATTGTATGTCCCCTGCTCTGTTTTACCAACATTCAGACATATATTTCATGTTATAGCAGTCTCGGATGATGACCCAGCATATGTTGTTTGATTTATGAACACTGTCACTGCAGATTTGACAAAACACAAAGAAGATACTAATGTGAGATTTCTAAAAATAGCTACAGCACTCGACCCAAAGTTTAAGAATCTGAAGTGCCATCCAAAATCTGAGAGGAACGAGGTGTGGAACATGCTTTCAGAAGTCTTAAAAGAGCAGATGTGGAAACTACAGAACCCGAACCACCAAAAAAAGAAAATCAAACTTCTGCTGGAGGCATCTGACTCAGATGATGAAAATGAACATGCGTCAGTCCGCTCTCCTTTGGATCATTATTGAGCAGATCCTGTCATCAGTATGGATGCATGTCCTATCAAATGGTGGTTGAAGCATGAAGGGACATATGAATCTTTAGTGCATCTGGCACGTAAATATCTTTTGATGCATGTTACCACAGTGCCATGTGAATGCCTGTTCTCACTTTCAGGTGACATTGTAAACAAGAAGCAGGCACCATTATCTCCTGCAAATTGTAACCAAACTTGTTTGTCTGAGAGATTGGCTGAGTAGGACTGATTGGACTTGTAGGCTCTACAGTTTTATATTGTTTTGTTTCTGAATGCAGTTATTTTTCATACATACAAATGTAGAATTAAGTTCAACTTTCATGATAAAGAGATTGTACTATAGTACTTGTATTACGTGAATTGACATATATTTCTTTTGTTTTTTACAGTGCAAATATTTGTATTAAAAATAAATAGAAAATGAGCACTGTACACTTTGTAACCGGTGTTGTAATTGAAATCAATATATTTGAAAATGTAGAAAACATCCAAAAATATTTAAATAAATGATATTCTATTATTAACAGTGCGATTAATCGTGATTACTTTTTAAAATCGAGACAGCCCTATTTATAAACATTCTGATCCCTGCATCTAGAAGAGTGAATACATTAATCAAGCTCAGAACTCCATTTGATTGATTTGTAACTGTGGTGACATTGCCAACAAGGTTCTTACTGGAAACAAAGGATTGCATCTCTGCAGGAACATGAAATTACTTTAAATACATAGGAATGCACTGAGAATATGATGTGATGATGTTATACAGCCATGAAGTGACTATTCTGTCATTGACTCTAACCTTGCCTGGCTGTGGCATTAACCCATAATACTTTCCAGCACTCCCTTTTGTTTTCTCTGCTATTATATGCAAGCCCTTTTTCTAGACAAATGTAATTTAAAAAACAGAAATAGAATTGAATTTGCTTTTATGTACTGGTTGCACTTTTTTCTCTATTATATCCCAGCATCCTAAAGTGCTTTACAATAATTAGTTAGATACTGCTAATGTACTGATGTCTATAAGAGATTTCTAAATTTGGTCTTTTGATGTTGTGCTGGGGGTTGCTCGACTCATTACCCAGCGGCACCTCCTTATGGCCCATCTAGGGAATTAGCTCTGCCACCCCTTCTTGTGGTTGCTCAGTCTCTTTCCACTCACTCCATGGCCTCTCATGAACCTGGAGCTACAGCACTTTCCTCATCATGGCTTAGCCTTCTGGCCAGTCATGTTAAAGTTCTCCCTGCTTCAATGGTATCTTCAGAGTCTGCTTCCAGACATCCCCAAATGGGCTATCCCTAGTGTGTCACTCCACCAGTGACTTGTAGGGGAACCCTATACAGGGTTTCAGTCCAGGTACCTTCAACCCAGCAACTCTGGGCTTTCTCTCTCCCAGCTCTTACTGCTCCTTCCCTGCTTCCTACTCTGTCCTTACAACTTCCTGCTCTTCCCCCCCCCCCCATATCAGGCTGTATGACTGCAGGTTTTCTCCCTGAAATCTACCAACTTTCTCTCTTTACAGATCCTGCCCAACTCCTTCATCAGCAGGTAGGCTCCAGCACTCCAAGGTGTTCCTCCAGGTGCAGCCTAAGGTTAATTGGCTTAATTTACCCCTTCAAGCCTTGCGTGGGGGTGAACACACCATCACAGATGTCCAAAGCCTTGGCTTGTGTTTCTCTTCTGCCTATAACTGTTGTTTTGTTTTGTTTCTAATGGGCTCACACAATAAGCAATTTCTATTCATCTCTCAAGGAAGATGTGAGTACATAAATATTGTGAAAAATATGAATAGAGAAGAGTTATTTACCCTTTCCCACAGCACAAAAACCAGGGGTCACCCAATTAACAGTCAGCAGATTTAATACAAATAAGAGGAAGTTATTTTTCACACAATGCATAATTAACCTGTGGAATTCATTGCTATGGAATTTTAGGTTTCAAAAAAGAACTAGATAAGTTCCTGGAGGATAGATCCATCAACAGCTATTAGCCAGGATGGTCAGAGGTTTAATCCCATGTCCAGGGTAACCCTAAACCTCTGACTATCAGAAGCTGGGAGAGGAACATGGATGGATCGCTCCCACTGCCCTGGTCTGTACACTTCCCCAGAAGCTCTAGCATTAGCCACTGTTGGAGACAGGATACTGGGCTAGACGGACCATTGGTCTGACCCAGTATGGCCATTTTTACAGTCTCATGTACAAGCAAATGCATTTATTTTTGATAGATATTTCACCTGAATGCAGAAATGTATGCACAACTTAGGTGCAACCCTCAGACTCCTTGCAATTTGACAACACAACCAACAGTATCCTGACATTTAGATATTTTATGTGCAAACTAACACAGTAATGTTTATGTATTCAGAAACAGCCTACACATAGCTTTGCATATTCAACTTGAACTTACGTGAGTGAATGGTGGTTAGAATGCTAATGTTTATTCCCCTACTCCTGAAATACATCACAGGATCTATGACATCCCTCTGGATGGGCATCAGAAATATATACGAAGGACTTAAGCTTAAAGCCTCATCTAAATGAGAGTTCCTCTAACATTGCAGTCCTCTACCTTTCCAGTAGCTTGCTGTGAGAACCACTCTCTGTATGGGGCATGAAGAGATGACCTTTGGTCAGAGACAAGTGCTAGTAACTAAGCCAAAATGATGCTCAGTTGTAGTTTACCCATATTACTGTTTTCTTTACAAATCTTGTCATTGCTATAGAAAGGACAAAATACTTTTTTCTTCACTATTGACTTTAAAATCAGAGTACCATTTATAACAACAGAATGAGACTGAAATGTAGAGTAATTGATGTCCTGTATGGGGGCAAATTGTACTTTAGTCTATCGTTTGGTTGGCAATTCCTTTTTCTGGTTAACACACTATTATCACCTACTTTTCTGTTTGTCATAAAGAGTATAAAATGGGCTCCTCCCCTTTTCCCTCCAATAAGACCAGTCATCAAAAGAGAGGGAAAGTATTTTCCCAGGCAATCAGTTTTATTATTCTCAAATACATTAACTAAAAGAAGCACTTGCTGAAACATGCTGTGACACTGATTACAGTACAGCAAGGTTTGGGGGAGCCCTAGGAGTGATGGCCATAGACACATGGCTATTAGAATGAAAATTAGATATATGAACAATCCCAGAATGAAAAGATGAGGAAAAAAGCCAAAGAGACACATCTGAAGCAAACATCTTATGGCCCTTCACAATGACAATGCCAGGAAGCACTCACGCTATAAGTAAAAAAAAAAAAAAAAAAAAAAAGCCCTTCATTGCTTGGTGGTTAATTGTTGTTGCTGCATTGGATTTTTAGTTTAACTCTTTGAAAACTAGTTAATTCTAAAGCAGATGTTAGATAGTCACTGGCTAACTTCCGTGTGACCATAAGGAGATGTGCACTGTTTTTGAAGACCATAATGGGAAGCAAGACATGGCAACATAGGTGCTGGAACTAAGAGTGCTGGGGATACAGCATCATATACAGGGTTTACACTTGGCTCTCAGCATCCCCACTATACAAACTGTTCCAGCATCTCTGCATAGGGGTCGTGGGGAGATTCTAGGCAGAAACTCAAGAATGAAGTAGAAAGAGGAAGACAGAATTGCTTGAAGGATACTATAGTTCCGTGTCTGGTAAAAAAAATCGACTCCTTTTGTGGTTCTTTGCCATTGTCAGAGAAAAATTGCTGCTTTGGGGTTGTTGCAGGGAAAAAAGAGGGTTTCTTGTCTCTGGCGGGCAGACCGGGGACAAGACTGAGAGAAAGAAATTCCACTCTGTATTATCAGTAAGACTTGTCAAAAAAAATCTGCCAAAAGTGTTTTTGATGAAAAATTAGGTTTTAAAAGAAACGATAACAGTATCTGACAGTATCTGCTTTTGGTGATCATTTTTGACTTTGCCAAAAATCTAAATATATTCAGTTTATTGTCAAAATAAAGTCAAAATTGTATGTGGAAACTGGACAATTTTTTCAGAATGTTTGGGGTTTTTTTTAAATGCGGAAAATAAAACATTTTCTGCTGAAATATTTTTAGATGGGCAGGGGTTGGACAAAAAGTTGAGATGTTGAGCAGAAAATACCAAAAAAAAAAAGCTATTTTGTTCATATTTGTCAAAATTTTCCAAGGAAAAAGCTCCATTTTCTGACCAGCTATAATTACAGCCTAATGACCAAAATATAACCCACCTCAGAAAAACTTCTGGAAATGGCTCTCCACCCCCTAAACTTGGTTCCTCATCTCATTTTCAGTCTAGGTCTTCATTAAAGGTGTAAAACACAGGTGTTTGTTGCTCAGTGCTAGCAAGAGACTGAACCTTATTTCCTGGCCCCAGTTATGTGACATGCGACAGGATTACAAAGATTAATTTCCTTATTGAGTCATTCTGGTGTGAAGGGAGGGTTTGCTACCGGATCCCTGGAAAGGGGAAGACCTGGGATCTGAGCCAAAGGAGGAAAGAAACTGTTATGGAGCCAAAAAGCAGCTCCAGGCAAGTCTGCTGGTTCTGTACAATGGGCTGGGAGTGTAAAATAAGCCAATGGGAAGCACCATCTCCTGGCACATTGCTGTGAAATCTGGGGTTCACTTTGTGGCAAGGAAGAATGGAGCCATGTGTCAGGAGGTGGGACTTTTTCTGTAGCTGGGAAAGCAAGGCTGAAGTGGGCATAGATAGGGGTACCATATTTCAAGTTCCCAAATAGAAGACACTGCTGGGGGGGAGAGAGGAGGAGCTGGAGAGGGGGTACAGTTGGGGGGTGCTGGATGGAGTATTTGAGGGCTGTTGGAGGGGTGTGTGTGTACTGGGAGAGGGTATTGGAGGGGTACTGGAGGGGTACCTGCGGCCACACACTCAAGATGGGGGGCTGTATCGTGCTCTCTGACATGGTGGCAGGGTGGCTGGCACAGGCCCGGGACCTAGCGCCAGCCTGTCAGTCAGCACCTTCCTGTGGACCTCTCCTACTCCCCAGCGCAGGGAGCTGGGTCCTGGCCCTGACGCTTTCAACACTCTCAGACAGCCTCTGAGCCCCTATGGCAGGGCAGGCAGCCCAGTCGAGAGGCTCTTGGAGGCTCTACTTACCTGGTGTGCCTGATGGGGCCAGGGTAGGTGGGATCTGGGCATCTTGAAGGGCTCTGGGCATCGATGGCACCTGAAGCTGGCCAGGGCCTGCGATGCTATCCGGAGTCTCAAGCGAAGTGTGGGATGGGCTGCACCGCTCAACTTGAGCTGGGGCCTGACTTCCCAAGGCACAGGTCATAGCTCACCCCAGCGATCTTCTTTCCTTCATGGGAGGTAGGAGATCTTCCCCTCACTATCTTTGTTGGCTTCTGTTTGGGCTGTATAAGTAGGGGCATTGCCAGCAGATGGAGGGATGTGATCATTCCCCTCTATTTGGCATTGGTGAGGCCTCATCTGGAGTGCTGTGTCCAGTTTTGGGCCCCATACTACAAGAAGGATCTGGAAAACTGGAAAGAGTCCAGCAGAGGGCAACAAAAATGATTAGGGGACTGGAACATATGATTTATGAGGAGAGCCTGAGGGAACTGGGATTGTTTAGTCTGCAGAAGAGAAGAATGAGGAGGGATTTGATAGCTGCTTTCAACTACCTGAAAGGGGGTTCCAAAGAGGATGGATCTAGACAGTTCTCAGTGGTAGCAGATGACAGAACAAGGAGTAATGGTCTCAAGTTGCAGTGGGGGAGGTTTAGGTTGGATATTAGGAAAAACGTTTTCACTAGGAGGAGGATGAAGCACTGGAATGGGTTACCTAGGGAGGTGGTGGAATCTCCTTCCTTAGAGGTTTTTAAGGTCAGGCTTGACAAAGCCCTGGCTGGATGATTTCATTGGGGATTGGTCCTGCTTTGAGCAGGGGGGTTGGACTAGATGACCTCCTGAGATGCCTTCCAACTCTGATTTTTCTATGATTCTATGATCTGGAAGCTTCAGATTCAGGGGAGGGAGCAATCAGGGTGCAGAGATGGCTCTTTCTGAGTTGCAGTGTTTGGAGCAGAAAAATCCCAGATATTTTCTCTTATTTTCAAAAATCCACGTGGATGGAGGGCAGAGGATGAAAAAATAGGTCATGTCCATGAAAACCCAGACATATGATAACCCTAAGTATAGAACACTGAGGCTAAGGAAAAACTCAAAACAACAGTACCCAGTCAAAGGAGGTAAAGAAAACTAGCCATCTCAGTGATGCCCATCAGGCTTTGACATGTTTTAGTGATCTGCATGTTCATCCTTAGCAATTACTAGAGCTTGCTTTAGCATAGTATATCACCATGCTGGTGATGATGCAAAGATTTCTCACTCTATAATCAAGAGATAGGAAAGGTTTGAAAAGGACACAAGACCCCAGCAAGCTTCATCTAGAATCCAATTTATTTCATACCTACTGATAATTATTTCTGTAACCAAGTATTGAAGGTTTTGGTCAATCTTACCTTCCTATTTTGTGTTCTGAAACACCACTATACTGCTATATAATACAATAATAATGATAGACATACAGAAGCACTTTACAGTTCCAAAGTGCTGTTAAAACACTAATGAACAAAAGAATGAATTAACAAAGCAGTTATATATTTTAACCCCCTGGCTGCGTATTCTGGAAGGAATGTGTTTAAAATACAGGACTGGGTGGTAAAAAGAGACCCTGAGTTTTGTTCTAGGCTCTGCCACAAACTTCCTGAATGACCTTGGTCAAATCACTTACAGCCAGATTCTGCCACTCTTACTCACATTGGGCTTAATCCAATGCCAATTTGAATTAATTTAGAAAACTCTCTTTAATTTCTCTAGCAACTGGATTAGCCACATTAACTAACGCTTTACTGTGTGACTAGAGCTGGGTGAATAACTGGTTTTTTGGGTCACTCTATCTATGAGTAATCTTAGACAAGGTCAAGCTGTTAAACTAAGGAAGCAGTAAATTAGATTGCTAAGAAGTAAACTCTTGTCCTTGATGGGATGATTTGCACTGCTAGTGGGATGATTCTTCTATTGGAATGTTAATATCATGTTTATAACCTATTTAGGGAGGATGGAGTGGGCAAAGGGGGAGGGGAAGTGGTACTCTATGACAAAAATTGCATTACTTGTTTCTGAGTCACTAATAACGCAAAATAAAATTATTCTGAATGCTTATGGACCAATGTCCTAACACAGGGGTGGGCAAACTTTTTGGCCCAAAGGTCACATCTGGATATGGAAATTGTATGGCGTGCCATGAATGCTCATGAAATTGGGGGTTGGGGTGTTGGAGGGGGTGAAGGCTCCAGCTGCGGATGTGAGCTCTGGGGTGGGGCCAGAAATGAGGAGTTCAGGGTGCAGGAAGGGGCTCTGGGGTGGGGCAGGGGGTTAGGGTGTGGGATGGGGGGGGCTCCAGCTGGGGGTGCAGGCCCTGGGGTGGGGCTGGGACTTGGGGCACGGGAGGGGTGCTCCGGTCTGGGACCAAGGGGTTTGGAGGGCGGGAGCGGGATCAGGGCTGGGAATTGGGGCACGGGAGGGGATCAGGGGTGCAGGATCCAGGCGGCACTTATCTCAAGCAGCTCCCGGAAGAGGGGAGGGGAGACTCATTAATATGGTGATTCTTCACTGTTTATTTCAGGTACTGGACTCAGCATTAGATAATAGTCTTAAATAAATTGAAAGAGATGGACAGTCTCAGGAAGCAGAGTTGTGCCTAATGATAATAGGTAAGTACAAAAATCAGATGTAAATCTATGTAGTGCCAATAGAAGATACACTTATGGTCAAATGCCTACCTGTTATGAGAGCGTGTGCTGGAGAAATAGGGTAGTTTTAAGATGAGTAACTGCATAAAAAACCCTGTTTGTATAGACCTCCACAATCTCCAGAGAGAACCAGTGACCATCATAAGCAATTGTATCTCCCGAGCCTCATAGCTACCTCACTGACCTGCTTTTTAGATAAACTGGATGCACACAATATAAATGCAGTCACTGTTGAGAGCCACTTTGACCTTCTCTACCAGATCATTCGAACAGATTGAGTTCTAGTCACACACTAGCTCTCCTTACCCAGCTTTGCTGGTTTTTATTATGTGAGCATAGACAACAGTGAGGGGTATGGTATGAGTGCATACATTAGATTAGACTGAATATCTATGTAACTAAGAGAAGATTATAGCATATGAACTGAGTTTACAAGATATTTAAATGGCACACAATGTGGCAAACACTAGAACTACAATGTCTAAGGCTGCATCAGAGGATAAAGTTTTTGGAGCCTCTTTTCAGATTCCTTGGTATGCTAAGATGAAGCGAATAGTAAAGTTGGGAAGTACAATATTACCATTCTGGAATGGTTTCCAACAGTTGAGATTCTAATCATATTAGGGATTTGACTAGTGTTTGATCAGAAAATTTGGGAGTAATTCAAGAAATTAATAGGTAGACAATGGACTCAGAAAATTAACGATTAAACTCTTCAGAGGTGAAGCTATTTATAGAGATTCCCATTTGGAGAACTCATTGATCTGGTCTTTTGTGAATGGTAATATCTGATGCCATCCAGTTATAATATAACATTCTTACAAACTGAAAAATAAATATGATAAGACTTTGGTATATGAAGAACACACATCATGTCCCACACAAACCAAGAACAATGTTCTTGTGGGCCAAACAATTAGATACAAGGTGCTACAGACCATGTGGCTAGCTGGATTAAGTTCTGCAGCAGGCCCCTGAATTTCTGTGCTGTGCCACAGAAAATTCTACAACACACTGACATTTCTGTACAGCCACAAGTAATGTTCAGAAATGTAGGTTTGCATTGAATGGAATATAGAAATGAATAACACAATCATTACAGTGTTCCATGTGTTATATTGATATTAAATTCAATACACATCTCAGCTTCAGAATGTATTCAAATTAATTGACTATGTCACCAAATTTCAACTCACTGCAGAATCTTGTATTGACAACACATATTTTCATGTAGCCATTGTCATGAGAGGGAGCTGGCAATTTTTACTAAGTAAGGACAGTTGAGGCTTTTGGTACTGGAGAAGGGATGTTTTCCTTTCTTTTGTGGGCAAAGGTGGGGGTGATTTAAAATTATTTGGTGGGACTTGAATGATTAGTTCCCCACTCCAGCAAACCTTTCTCAGCAGTGAAATAGGTAATGCCATTTGAATGACTATTATTATGTTTCAGAGTTAACATCCCATTGTGACAAAATGTCGTAGTTCAAACTTCCTTATAGCCGTTCTTTAAAGCTGACTATACTCAGGAAAAAATGCTGCACCCATTCCTATTGAACAATCACAAAACAGTAAGAAATAACCATTTAATTAGTTTAAAAATGAAAACTTATATTCTGAAAACAAATTCAGCGTTGGCAAGGGGTGCAGGAAATTGAAGCCCAGGAGGAGTCCCAGATAGTGTCAACTGTGGTTATTTCTCTCTCTCTCTCTCAACCTTCCCAGTGAAACAAGTTCACGGCAAGAAAGCAATTAAGAAGAAGCTCAATAAATATGAATTGGATGGTGGAGTAGAAAGAGAGAGCCTGAGACATGAGGCCTTGTATAAGGGATCAGGTATAAGGCCTTAAGCCTCAACTAAAGTTAGGCCCTGCTGATATAAAGCACAGTTAGTAAGAGTCAAGTGATGAGCAAAAGTCAGGCTCTGTAACAAAACACACCTACTTGTAAGTTCACAGAACTTGGCAAGAACAGGACTGGTTTTGCAAAAACACAAGCACTCCTAGGCACTAAGTATTCACATAAACACATTCCAGAAGGGTAGTGCCAGAACACCCCAATACAAGGTTATGGTCTAAATGCATTCTCCGAAGATGATACAAGGACACGCTAACCCCTCTTAAAGATAAGGTCTGGATGACAGGGTGATGAATAGAGATGTTTTGATCGAACCAACAGGTACAAGGTAAAGTGTGGAAACCAACCAGGCCAGAGGTTCAATACTCAACTTCTTTGTATCAGTGTATAAAACAGGTATCACAGAGGGAGTGTCTTTGGCCAGCCGAGGGAGGAATGGAAAGTCCCACCATTCACTGAGCTGAGTCCATTGTAACAGGCATACATGTCTTAGTAACCCCGTAGAGTCTGCTGGATACTATTAACCATGCTTCGTTGACAATAAACTTGGCCAAGTGCCTTCGATATTAAAATGGGTATGTGGTCTTTTTGGGCAGTTTGATTGAGGTCTATTTGCTGTGTCAGCTATCTGTGCAGAGGTGGGACATCACACAGATAGAACACACACACACACACACTGCCAACAACTAACTAGAGATGGCATGATCCAACGTCATCTCCTACATAGTGAATTTCTCTACATTTCTGAAGCCATTGAGAGATACTGGCAAAGAGATTCCATCCATGTTAACTAATGACCAACCAGGGAATAGAGTTCTGGAATCCTTTAATAATAATAAAATATTTAGCACAAGCGCTTATCATTAGGAGTTATCATGTGAAAACCAAAAAAAGTTAAGGCCCTAGAGACTTAGATTACTTGAGCTAACAGTGTAGTTGAGGGCTTAATGTAAAGAGTGAGAAAATGGGGAAATTTAGAGGTGGCCCATTCTCCAAGGGTCATGGAGCCCCACTCTTGACCCAAAAGCATATGCTGTGAGGTTGATATAATTGATGCCTGTTGGCAGGAATGGAGAAAGAATTAGTTTAGGAAAAAAGAAGGATGAAAAAGTATCATAGGTAAGAGAAAAGGGAGGTTCACTGTTGCATAAGGAATTCTTTTTTGATGTAATTGTAACTGAAAAGAGGAAAGAATTGATTGTATTGCAATGTAAAGAAAAAGAATGAGAAGAAATTCTTCTGTATAAAACTCAAGATAGTAAACGGGATCCCCACCTTGACCTGTCTCCCAGTCCAATAGATGTGATAATATTTTAGTTATGTATGGACAAGGATGTTAGTTTAGTCACCTCTAATTTTAGTGAGCTAGTATTACCAGACAGAAAGGTTTGACAAGCCATTTAAATGCTGGAAAGAGCATCAGTGATTTTTCAGTCTGATTGACTGTTATCCTCTGTTGGAAAGGTCAGTGCTTTGGTTTATAGACTGAAGGTGAAGTTTGAGATGTTATTCCCAGGTAGAGAAATCAGTGCTCAAATCTCATACAAGAAGGGTAATTGCTACCTTTCCTTGGGGAGCCAAGTGGTTTTGGCCATTATATTTGATATGTTCTGCGTGTATTTTGTTCAAGCCCTTTGTTTCTTTGACTGCACTACAGAAAGAGGTGTACTTAACACTATTTGATTTCAGCATCACTAACACTAGTGCACCAATAAATGCACGTTCAGGGAAGACCTTCTGGTCTAGGAACACTGACACAGAGCACACCAGCTGTCCCTGCCACTCCACGCTGGGCAGGGGGAAGAGGAGCTAGGCAGTGAAAAGCTATGGATCCCACTCATCCTTCATAGTGGGCCAGGTGAACACCACTTTCACACACGTGACCAGAATGGACAAAAATGTTTTCCTCAAATGTACTACTAAAGTTTGGAAGGAGCAGCTCAGAACAGTGATATTCCACTTGTGTTTGGCTAGCTTGAATGGAGTACTTCAGAAGTATTATTTACTTGGTGAAGGTACTAAATACTGTGGGCCGGTTGCTCAACTGGTGTAAATCAGCATAGATAGATCAGCGAAGCAACACTGATTTACACCATCCAAGTATCTGGCCAAGGTATGTGTTTGATGCCCATGTTTCTGTTATTGATTCTGAGGGTGTCTTAAGAGAGAGGGGGAAAGCATGCTATGGTTAATATTTCTTTCACACAGCATTACAGTGGAAAATTGAATGTGTAGAACACCTATAACAATGAAACCAACAGTAGTTGGTACAATATGAAATACATGCACTATACTGTGCAGGTTTCTGTATGTTACAATGTACAATCAATTTTGTTTTGGTTGAGTTTTTTACGTGAAATCTCCTTCTCTCCTGACCCACATTGCACCACACTTCCCTTACAATGCAGTATTTACGTGTTTCATTAGATATAATCAATAGAGTAAAACCCATCCACATATTTGAACTAGATTCGTTTGGCCAAGATCGCTAAACTGAAAGTGAACAGGTTCCTTGTGCTGCTCCTCTGCAAAATATTTGACATTCCATGTTTACCTTAATTTCTCTATTTCATCACATTCATTTCACGTATTGCAAATTACTGTTGATATATATAAAGTTTAAATTACCACAAATCAGACTGCAGTTACTTTTTCTCTTTCTTTCTATTTTTCACAATATTTATCTTTCCTAATGGATATATATCATATCATATGCTTTTAATTCCTTACAATGTGCTTTGTAGATAGTTAATCAATATAAATACTGATAGTTATTGATCATTAGCTGCTCTGAGGCACATTAACCCTTACATCACTCTAGCAATGTTCCCATAAAATATGGATTGTCTACCATTACTCTTTAGTGTATATTATAGCTGTCATGTCATTAAGTCTTAGCCTTTTATCTTTGCCATCTGTGAGGGAAAAACACCCTATCCTCGTAACGGTGACATTTTGTATCGCAATCAAAACACCATTTGTACATCTCATGATACTTAATCACTAATTTAATAAGACCAGGGTACTTAATGGTGCACAACGGAGCGCTGACATAATTCTGTTCTAAAGGCTTTCATTTAAATTTCAAAAATTAATTTTTTCATCTTGATAGTCCTGTAATATTTCCAAAACTTTAATAAAACTGATTTTCCCTGACATGGTGAAAATAAGTGTATTAGTGAAATGGGACAGAGGAACCTCACTACATATCAGGTTGTTTGGTGAGTGAAAAGTCACTACCAGAGTTATCTTTTTAAAAAAATGGTAATAACTGCTACTAATTGGCAAAAGGTTTGGAAGTTCATTTAGGCTCAAATTAGCAGCAGAAAGTTCTGATACTTGTCCAAATCTTAACTCATATTTTAATAGATTGGATAACAAAATTAGGCCCCCAGTCCTTCAGTTCTGTCTGCATGAGTAGACTCTTACATCTGCACAAGGTCCCACTGAAGCCAATGGAGGGACCCCATGCAGATTTGCCCACATGGATTTGTCTGCAGGATAGGTATTCTTATGAATTGTGCAGTATTTCCTCTTAGCCGGCAAACCTTGAAAACAGCTCCTCTTGCAGCATTTGCTATTTGTGCTTCTAATCTCAGCACACACACACAAAAATAATGGAAGGAAAAAGACTTAACCATAACTTTTCAAACTTCCGAAAAGGATGATTGGGATTACTAATCCCTACTAAGTGCAAGATCTCAAAAACATACATGTTAAAAGTTCACTGAAAAAATATAGTTTGTTTTCCCCTATACAATAAGGGAAAGAATTTTACATACGAGACGATGACAAACTACTGACTGGAAAATTGCAGAAATAGCTTTCCCATCCCTTAATTATCATTCATTGCCATAAAAGGAAACAAGTTTCATATTTCTGTATGATAAGAACAATGACAAATATAAATCTCTGTTTGTATAGAAATTCAAAATTAATCAAATTTTGATGCCTGGGGGGAAAGAATATCTCTAATCCTGTACAAACAATGTCAAAGAAACAAGAATAGTCATGGATCAAGCTTCTGATTTAAAAAAAAAAAAAGGATGCTCCTGGGAAATTCTCAGATAATGTTTCATGCTGGTTTTCCATCTTTGTCCAAGTGTACATATGGAAACCTGCTCATTGTCTGGAATGTGATCTGATGTGGCCCTTCTTTCTTGATGCAAAATAAACATAGTTCCATCATTCCATCCCTGGTCACTGTGTAATACACAGTTTAAAAAAAAATAGCAAATCAAACTTCTGCCATAAGATTTGCATTTAAAATATTTACTCTAATATAAAATTACTTTAGCTTGTCCTGGAACTATTTGGAAATTCATTAAGTTTACAACAGTCATTTCACATGGAAATTACTTTTCTCCCCTGAAGAGACTGTTAACCATAGTCATGTATTCCATGGTCCATACTTGTCCTGTTTCAGTGAAGAACTTGGAATCTGTACAACACTATCTCATTGAGAAGGACTGAGCATGGAATTCAGAGAATCTTTGTTGTCTGTTTTCTACTTTAACCTACAGAAAGGCTGACAATGCAAGCATTGCCTTGTTAATTGAGCATTAGATTAAGTGGACTGGCATATTTATTGACTGGATTTAAGCAAATAAGTGGAAGAAGTAATTGCCATCATAAGCACCGCAACAAATCCGCTTTACATTTTAATTTAATGTGTTTGTATGGGTGCTTAATCCTTAGAACTGTTACACCCTACTGTAGCTAACAGTGAATGGGAGGCATAAAGTGTTTCTATAATAGTGTGTCATTGGCATTTTCTTTTTCAGCTTTGGAAAAAGTGGTTTGGATAGGTTGATTCATTTGGAAATATTGTGGTTAATATTTTGTGAGATGATCACCTACTGTATTTCCTAGGAAGAATACTGCAACACCATTTCTCCTTATAAAAAGGTTTAGATGAGAAGCCTAGCAAATTTAAGTAATCATTGCAATGAGGGGAAGCCATATATATAATAAATAAATGTATTCATTTGTAAGCATTTTTAGAAACTGATCTGATCTAATGTTTTCCCTTTACTTTGCATGAATAACATACCTGTCAAGTCTATTAGAATTAGTGCAAACAAGTAAGTTGTACTTGGGCTTGTTTCTTTAAAAGATTCTGACCAATAGATAAATCATGTAATGCTTTCACTGATGGAATAAAATCATTAAACTGGGAAAGCTAGAGGCATTTATTTACTTATTCTTTGACAAGATCACTTGCTTCATGTTGCATAGCTTCCCATAGGAATTGCTGCTGGCTGCAAAAATTATTTAGATCTTTTTGCAAGACAAAAAGCCGAGTTTTGTTACAGTACTTTTTAGAATGAATGTACATCCCTCTATGGAATAAATCTCACCTTTAAACACCAGGATACAGGACTCACTTTCATGAAAGTCATCCTAGCTTATTGTGATATTCAACTGCATTAAAGCTCATTATAAAGGGCCTGGGTGAAACCAGGAACAATTGTAGATTGAAACATGGTATTTGTGAATTTAGAATTAGAGGAGGGATAAGAAGGGCAGGCATCCATTTTACATTGCTGGCGAAGTTTAATGAGTATGTGTTGGAAAAGGCTATATCGACTGCATGACAGGTTGCTAAGGAAATATATAGAATGTGGATTGTGACACTTGTGGACAAGGCATTGCTGGCCATGGGCTTCTTAAGCACCATGTCATGTAGACTTGTCTTGAACAGGGTTAGACTGCACAGTGCCTAGAATGGTTGTTGGTACATGACACTCTATCTACACTAGAGCTCCCTCAGTAGCTACTACCAGTGGATCTGAAACAGTGCTGTAACAGTGAGACAGTCACAAAAAAATTCCAATTTACACACCACCATAAAGCCAAAGACAGCAAGAGCTCCTTGTTGCTGTGGCAGCCCTACTTTGCAAGGGGGAATGACCAGTGTATCTGCAAAATGCTAGTTCCAACAGGCCTGCCTCTAACCCGTCTCCCAAAGTCATCTGTGTGGAGACACTGAAGATGCCTCCACAGAGGTGAACTCTGTAGCACAGAGGATTGACCCACAATTCTAGTTGTATATTGGTTTTGGTATTCTAGACTTTTAGTGCAGTGAGTACCTTCTGTATTGTGGGGGGCCTGGAACCTTTCTCTCGCTTTTTGTAGCTGTCTCCCTTTCCTTGGCATGTGATTTGACAGGCGCAGCTGCCATTTTGATTTTGTCCAAGTTTTCAGATTGTTGACATGAAAATGTGTCCAAAATTTATTATTATTTGGCATGTACACCACTCATTATGATTTTGTTTTAGTCAATTTAAGTCTTATTAGTGAAACTGGCTAGATAAGGGCAGAACTTGTACAGTGTGAATCCTACTCCATGTGAGGTACAGTGGATGCACTATAAAATCCTGGTTTTAGAGATATTACTGATTCAATCATTCCTTTATTTAAAATGGGGATAATCACTGGAATAATACTTTTGTAACCAGAATAAACTCTTTAAAAAAAACTCACAGAGTTCCATGATTCTTTCCCCTAGTATTTTAATGCTGGTAAACTGTTTCATAGATCGTTCTAGCACAAAGTATCTTTCCTGAGGTGTTTCTTGATTAAAAGTGTGATGGCCTGGGCAATTTTTTTTTCTTATGAATATTATGTGTGAGTCAGTTTCCTTCTTCAGTTGTGTATCACTGTCTGCCCAAATGCACGGAATGAAATCAGAGGCTGTAAGGGGTTTTTTGAGAGGCCAACCAGGAAAGGTAAAATATGACACAGCCTCAGGAACCCAGCTTTAAAGGCGTTAGCATAACAATGGCTGAGCCATCAATAGTGGGAGATGTTACCTCACTGGATCCATGCAGGATAGAATGTTTTACTCTTCCCAAGACTGATCCTGGAATCAAAGGAAACCCTTCAAGATCAAAAGACCCTGACCAGTTAAAAAGTTGTCAGAGACTTGTCAAGATGTGTCAATGAAAAGGCTGACAAGATGGTTGAGGTAATATCTTTTACTGAATCAATTTTTGCTGGTGAAATAGACAAGCTCTTCTTCAGTGGAAAGTCTGACCATCTGACTGACACACAGAGACAGAAGGAGAAGGCTGCAAGCCAGATGGGCTGTTTCTCCAAACTCAGAGATGGGAAATGAGCCAGACCTTCCCGGGCCCAAGTTAGATAGGTTAAGCATAGGTAAACTTATGCATGTTGGTCTCTTTGTTATTTTAAACACACTTCTCTAAGTGTCATGTACCTTTTGGGCAAAATAAAATATGCTTTGTTTTGAGAAAGCTGTTACTGTATCACTGCAAAAGTATGGTCTCTCAGAGGGAAACTCTTGCAAGTGAGAAGCCCAATGGACCTGCTAAATAACATGGTTGGCAACCAGAAACCCACTTTGGAGAATGGTTGGATTGCAAGATCCAACCCCAAATTGGCACACGAGGGAGTGGAAAGGGGTCATTGTGGGGACAGCATACCCATTAACATGATGAGAGATCATAAAAGCTTTTGGGTGCAATACCAACTGTGATGAATCAGTGTAGGACTATTGACTTTAATGCGTTACACCCATTTACACCAGCTAAGGATTTTGCCCTTTGTTTCTAGCCCTGGTAGATTGCAAGATATCCGACCACAACACTTGTTACATTATTAGGCACAAAAATGCTATTTTAAGACACTTTTGAGCAGTTTCTAAAGTTTATCATTTTCCTCTCCCTTCAAAGATTATGCAGTTGGTCTCATGTTATTAAGGAAATCTGATTTTCAGGTGGGAGGATATGTAGAATTGTATAGATGTGCCCATTAGTTACCGAATTCAGGTAGATAAAACCTCCCTCCATTTCACATATGAGAGAAAGATCTAATTAGCTGAATCCTTAGCTGGTATGAATTAGTGTAGCTCCATTGAGCCAATGGAGCTACACCAGTTTACACCACCTAAGGACCTAGCCAAATATTTTCACCTATTTTACCTTTCTTCTCATAAGCTGGCCTCTGATTTCTATTTAATTTCTCCAGAGCTGTTCAATAAAGTGGAATGAATCACCAGTAGCAATAGACCAGGGGACATACACTTCAACAGCACAGTGCATTTGCCTAGCAAACATCTCACAGAGCTTATTTGATGTTGACATCTTGCTTCAGGAAGATATCTTATATATCTGAAAAGCAATTACTCAGAGAGGGAAACATTGATCATTTGCTGCAGCTAATATTGTCACACATATTTGGATAAGCAATTGCTTTAAAATGCTATTAAAAGAACAAATTAACCCTGAATCCCTAGAAAAGTATATAGATAGACTGACAGATGTAGTCACACACTGAAACTGCTCCCCCTCCCGCCCCGCCCAGAGAGAGAGAGAGAGTGAGTGTCAGGGATAGAACTCTTTTATCTGATTATTTATAAATATGTATTATATACAGACATGTAGAAAATTATATATGTGGTGTAAAGTTAGTTATCTATTTGTGTATCTGGCATTCAGCTGTTACTGTCTGGGAGTCAACAGGGTCAGTGGTTAGGATGGGTTTAACATGTAAGGTTACCTTACAAATTATCAAACCCTGAAGATCTTGTACAAATTATTCTTTTGGATGAATATTTAAAGCAGATTGAACCATTCCTCAATATGTAATCAAACCAGACACTGGTAGACATAATTATGAGTGGCAGCCTAAGCCACTTCACTTTTTCATCTCTGTTCCCTTAGAAATTAAAATGTAATGCCTCTGTCACTGGGGAAATTAGACTCATAGACTGTAGTGGGGTGGTTACCTACTCCTGCCCTTCAGGGCTTAAAAAGAAGCCCTGGAGAGGGCTGCAGCTCTAAAAGCCTGGGCTGATTGGGGGAAAGTAGGCTCAGCTGGGGCCATGCCCCAGTCAGGCCCAGCTGGCCCCTATAAGAGGCAGTGAGCCAGGAACCCAGTCAATCTATCTGCCTGTAGAGAGAGAAGGGCCTGGCTGCAGGGAGCTAGAGGTAGGGTACCATAGTGGAGCAGGGCTAGGGAAAGGCTGGGGAGCTCCAGCCTGGAAAGCCCTAGGCTGCAGCCTAGTAGAAGGCAACAGGTACTGGGGGCTGCAGGGGGCAGCCCAAGGGGTAGGCAAAGGCAGCAGGTCCAAGCCCTTTTGCCTATGATGAGTGGCTGTTACTACAGTCTGCCCCAGTGAACGGGGGCTAGATGGAGACTGGGCAGTAACCAAAACTGAGGCAAAGTGGGGATAGTGGGTTAGGGGTTCCCCAGGGAGAGGAGACTGAGATTGGTGGGATACTGCCAGGGGGGAGCACCCAAGTTAAAAGGGCACCGGGGTCCAGGGAGGGACATGGGGGGCCAAGAGGACAGGTGGATCACCGGCCTGCAGAGGGTGCTCCAGAGCTGGAAATTGAGCTAATTCCCAAGGACAATCAGTAGGAGGCGCCACAGGGGTGAGTCCACACTTCTAGATAGACTCATATATTTTAAGAACAGAAGGGACCATCATAATCATCTAGATTGACCTCCTGCACAGTGCAGGCCACAGAAACTCACCCACCCGCTCCTGTAATAGACCCCAAACCTCTGGCTGAGTTACTGAAGTCCTCAAATTATGATTTAAAGTTACAGAAAATCCACCATTTATACTAGTTTAAACCTGCAGCAGAGGAAGGCAACTCCCCTCCCCCCGAGGTCTCTTCCAATCTGACCTGGGGGAAAATTCCTTCCCAACCCCACATATGGCCATCAGTTAGACTGTGAGCATGAGAGTAAGACTCACCAGCCAGACATCTGGGAAAGAATTTGCTTAAACCCCTCCCCATCTAGTGTCCCGTCTCCATCAGCTGGGGATTTTTGCTACTGGCAGTTGCCAATGGTCCACATGCCATCATAGACAGTCCCATCATACTATCCCCTCCATAAACTTATCAAGCTCAGTCTTGAAGCCAGTTAGGTTTTTTGCTCCTTGGAAGGCTGTTCCAGAATTTCACTCCTCTGATGGGTAGCAACCTTCACCTAATTTCAAGTCTAAACTTGTAGATGGCCAGTTTATGGCCATATGTTCTTGTATCCATATTGGTGCTTAACTTAAATAACCCCTCTTCCTCCTTGATATTTATCCCTCTGATGTATTTATAGAGAGGAATCGTGTCTCCCCTCAGTCTTCTTTTGGTTAGGCTAAACAAGCCAAGCTCTTTGAGTCTCCTCTCATAAGGGGGTTTTCCATGCCTTGGATCATCCTAGAGGCCCTTCTGTGCTCCTGTTCCAGTTTCAATTAATCTTTCTTAAACATGAGACCAGAACTGCACACAGTATTCGAGATGAGAGTTCAGCAGCACCTTGTACAATGGTACTGACCTTCCCATATCTGATTTCAGCTGGAGCTGAGGTATCAGCAGGACTTAATAACATGGTTAAACTAGCTTTCAAAGGAAATCAATTACATCTCAGATTTATTTTTACATCCCAGAAGAGTTTTCAATTCTTTATATTAAAATGACTCATGTACTACACTAGTACATCACTCTTTCATTCTTCATCTTCCTGGTGTGTTTATTCACATTCTTCTAATTTTGTCCATACATAAACTCCCAACAGTAGTCTTTGAGGATCATCTTCTTCACTACCATTACATTGATATAGTCGAAGATGAGTCATATATACATATGAATACCATATATTTGAGATATATTAATATTTATTATTTTTTTGTTTTTGTTTTCCCTAGAGCTCAGGTTTTTGTCTGGTCAGATTTTGTTCATTCAGTTCATTTTATTCCATCTAATGAGACAACTTATAGTAGCAGTCATGTTGACAGTAAAAGTAATAGCTTTACAAAAGCAGTAACCTGTTGCTATATATTGCTTTGTTGAAAAATGGATGTGCTGGTTTGGGGCGCATCTTTTTATTGAGCGGCTACAGTCCATGATGGAAGATATGGGTGAGAGAAGCACATTCCTAATCGCCAAATGCTCTGATAAAGAGTACCAATTAATCTTTGTCTGTTGGAAATGAGGGTAGGAATTAACTGCTGTAAACGAGGATGAAGGCAAAGTCCAAATAAAACTTACATTATTAAAGTTCTTTGCAACTATCCTTTCATGGTCTGTGCAAATTACTTTCTTTCATGTAAACCCATGACTTTACAGCTGCTGTGGCCTTGTGTTACTAATGCTGGGAAAAGCCAAAAACTGAAAATTATCCTGGCAGTGACTATTATCTAAACCTGAATGACTGGGTTGCATTTAGATTAGCTCATCTGTGCTTGCTGTTATCTTTCAGGAGTTTCACCTTAATGCAACTGAGTGGGAAAGCTAGCTATCAAGCAAGGCCAGATGAAGCCCTCCCTGGTCATACCAGGATGCTAATGTGCAAAGGTATCTAGGTTCACAAAAGTTTACAACCTGGTTTGTAGCCAGATCTAAATATAACCTCTGTTTACTGTCAGCATGGATAATTAAAGAATTGTTGAGTCTTTCGAGATAAGGTATCCGCCTTCATGTACTGTATTCTGGTACTAGATTGATACAGCAGGCTCTTTTCTGGACATTGTTAAGCCATAGATAATGATGTTTTATACAAATAACATGCACATACCGTGTTATATATCACAGGTGATTATTAAGTCCTGCTGATATCTCAGCTCCAACTGAAATCAGAGAGTAGCTAAAAGGAAGTTAAAAATACCTAAAATCATTGTTTGTAATTTGCTTTAATTGTGGACCTAAATAAAGATCCTCAAACAAATCTAAATAGGATAAGAAAGTAGTAGTTTTAAAATACATAACTAGAGCTCCCTTGGAATTCTTTAAGTCATACTACTAGTTGAAAAAGAGCAGACTCTCAGTCTGAAATGCCTATTAGGATTAGATGCAGTACAATCCACCGGTGAAATTCATTTCACCTGCATAAACTCAGAGTAATCAGGCTTGATTCAGAGGGAGTGCAAAGGGCTCAGAGTGGTAAATATCCTTCCCTTCAACCCACCACAACAGCATGGGGCTGCAGGAAATCAAAGGTTTTAACCTCCTGACTATAGACTGGAGAGGGAGCTTCAATGTATTATGCCCTTCATGTCTGATGTATTGGAGCCACTGGATTTGGATAGACATGGGTCTTATGGCTAGCACCAGAATTAGTGGGTAGCAAGTGGAGCAATTGTCTGGGCCTCATGCAGCTAAGTTACATATCTTCAGAGTCACTGTGAGTAAATGTATTACAATAATTTACTCTCTAAAAGTGGAAATAATTCACAATAAAGCAGATGTTTTCAAATCATGGGGTGCTCGCCAGGGGGGGCACAGAGGAACATTGGGGGGGGGGAAGTGCTGACACCAGACAGCTCAGGTTTCAGGCCTTGGGGGCTTTGGCTTCAACCCCGCGTGGTGGGGCTTAGCTTCAGCCCCAGGCAGTGGGGTGAGGGCCCACTCCTTAGTTTCTGCCCTGGGCCCTAGCGAGTCTAACACGGGCCCTGTCCACCACACACTCCTATCATAGCCCTTCAACCTGTCCACCATACACTCCTATCATAGCCACTCCACACCCAGCCACAATACAGTCTTTATGTGGTGCTGAGTGACTTGTGCTGGCTTTCCTCACTGAGGTATATTTTAACTAAAAGAAAATCTTTTAAACTCATAGGCTTGTTTAGTGGGTTTTTGGTTTTTATTAATTGACTCCTTGTGGTGCATTAATATTCACTACATAAAGAAAGGATTCAGAGGCAGCTATTTTATTCAAGATCTTGCCTGGAAAATCTAATTTGTACTGTAGGCCTTCAAATAATACAAGGGACTTTTATTTTTTTCAAACCTAGACAGTCTGAACAAGATCATTAGAAGAATCAATACCTACTGACCTTTTGGGTCCTATAAACTGATTGTTGTTCAATTCTGAGGCCTTTAAAGCTAAATCATATTTTTTTTAAAAATCACCAAAATACTATTTTAAATCTCTTCTATCACTGTACACTGTTACAGATAGTATATTTTGATGCAATACTCTAGTTGAATTTTAGTTTTGCTTACAAATCACAGGAAAATTTAGGAAAGGCATAAGAAGAAAATCCCTATCATGTGGCTAGCTCTAGTCAATGGGATGTCATCCACTGTGGATCTCAATTTAGTTTAAAACAGGCTTAACAACTGTCAATTTGCCAAAACAAGTTTGGAATAACAATGACTCTCTCATCCTGTTTATTGATTTTTAGCTGCTTTATTATGTTTTAAGCAGGGTGCTTAAATTCACACTAGCTTTCAGACATACTTACAGAAAACATAAGGGGATAGAGCTGGAATAGATTTGTCTATTCTAAAAAAAAAGTGTTCTCCATTCAGTTGGTCTTCCTTAATGAAGATAATATTGACAGTAAAACTATAAAATAGAACGTACAAAATATCTGGAGTCTATAAATCTCTTTAAAACAAAAGGGGAGGAAGGAGCAGAGCCTAATGCCAAACTGAGGGGATATGTTTCTCAGTTGCTCTGGTCTCTCGTGTGGGACTTTTATCTAAATATCATGATGAATTTGCTGCCCATATTTCAAATGACTGTGTGTCTGGGATACTTGTCCACAGTTTTGTTCACAATGTCAAAAAGATAAAACATCTTAGAAATTGGAGAGTTGAGGGGGTTCTTTGTTTTTGTTTGTTTCTAAATCCACTAGATGTCTCCTCCCAGCAGTGGCCACCTTGTCACTCTCCCAACACTCACATTACCTCCTTGGTCTGTACCACAAAACTAAGAATTCAATAAAAATTGTATGAGTTGTTTACCACAGACACTGAAGTAGTGTAGACACTTCAGTTTAACAATAGAGAAGGAAGTGTGAAGGGATGTCTGCTGGACTAGCAGTTTTGGAAACTGAAACTGACAAAATGAGAATGTCATGTTGACAGTAGAGGAGAGGCCAAGCAAGGAGGAGCTAAATGGCAGAACAAACAAAGCTGAGTAAACAGCTAATGAAGGTTTCAGTTGCTTTCGGCAGAAGTGTATGTGGGTTGTTGTTGTTTTTTTAAATCAAGCCTGCCTAAAGTGTCTGAGTCCTGCTCATTAACTGCGTCAGTGTGAAATTCATAATGTGCTGTCCATAGAACATCATGCTAATATTTTTTACCATGTAAGATTTGTGCCATATTGCACCTGACCCCATAACTTTGAATTGATATTATTTTCTACAAATTAAATTATTCCTGCCCTTTTGCATCAAAACCATATGAAACTGTGCATTATTTCTTTTAAGAGGGATAACCCTATGTTAATGAGGGGAAAATTTGGCCTTTATTGTTTCCATTACTTCTCCAACATCCTGAGTTCTCAGAATTTCCTAGCAATTACTTTGAAAGGTCCTGTGTGAGCAGGAGGCCACAACATGGGCAGTCTCTATACTTCTGCTGCTGCATTAGGTGCTGGAGGGCTACTTGATCCAAAAGCTTATGGAAGTCAGTGGAAAGATCCACATTTCTACAATGAGTTTTGATCAGGATGAGTAAAACAGTTCACTTCAAGAAGGACTTACAGACCAATGGCCAGACTATTATATTTATAAAATGAGCTCCCTCTGGGACAACCTAGGGAGAGAGAACCTGAGTAAAGAAACATCAGTAGCAGCATATTACATTTCTTTTTCACTCACCCTTCAATGCACCAAAATGGCTTTTGTATAACATCTATTACTGCACAAAAGGTAGTGTTTTCTAACCCATTTCATAGCCAAATGCAACCACCATCTTGAAATTTTTTGTAAGAGAAATTTCTGAGGTGCGGTTGTCCAAAATAACACAATAAAATTATCCATGCAAAATTTTACAAATTTGCACAGTGGTGTTTACTTTGTAAAAAGCCATAACTGTTTATACTCTTCCTGCTCCATCAGTAAAAAGGAATTATAAAAACATCTTCACCCAATAAGAAATCTAGCTGTTGTACTCAATTGTGAGAAATTAAACAAATGCTGGTAACCATGTCGTTAAAAATAAATGGTTTTATTGTACTGATTTTTTTTCTTTCAAGCTCATCTAGACCAACTCATTATCTTGCCTGTTAGCAGATACTGAAGGTAATTTAAATGTTCAGTCTCCTATTGTAGTTGTCAATTTTGGTAGTGAGCTTATACGCTGAGTTCCATCTTGTTTGCCAATTTAGTATCCTAAATTGAATTTTATATTATATGGTTTACTAGAGATATGTAGGTGTAGTTTTGGCCTAATCTATGCTAGGAACAAATACGTTTCTAATGTTCAAATTGAAGGACAATGAAGATGAAAACATTTTTCCAAGAGTATGATGCCACATGCTGTCATCTCATAATGTTCTTTTCCTTCTTTTTGTGTTCCTTATCCAATTTCGACTGTCTTCCTTTCACTTCAACTTGAAGAAAGCCTCTTAACACCATATTTCTTTTATGAGTCATCAAGAGATAATGGACAACAATCTAAACACAATTCCCAGTTTTCTCCTGTGACTCATTTGTTACATTGTACATATGGTGCAGCCTTGTTGCCTGTGTTTTTTTTTCTGTGAGCAGAATGAATGACTTTCAGAGCTCCATTGCTAAAGCTCTGAGAGCTCACCCTTTCCTCCCCTGTTCAGCAGACACATTGCTTTTTATAGTGCATGTTGGTGAGATGCCTACACATGTAAGCACACAGGCTAGGGAGAACAGTGAGGTATTTGCCACCCACTGTCCATCCATGGTGTGATGGGGTATACAGATTCCACGCTGGACAACAAGGAGTTGTGGACTCAGGTACCCCTGCCCCATTGCACCTGTGAGAAATTTCAGGATTGGAGGGAGAGAGGGCTGGCTGAAGGAAGAGCTCTGAAGGTCACCACTGCCCAGTGGCCCTCCTTGAGGAAAGGGAGGGCCTGATACTGACTCACCTTGAGTGGGAACCATTCCCTTCTATTACCTGTGAACTCAGTTCAGGGCCATAGCCCAACATACACCCTCTGAAGGAAGAGAGCCTTATTCCAATTTTGGAATGAATGATTTGTGTTAATTCCCTTTGTTTCTGTTCATTGACTATCCCAGAGGGGAAGAGACTTTAAAGTGGCCTGGCTGGAGGAGTAAGACACAGGAAAAGGCAGACCACCACAGTGCCAGAGCAACTGTCATCAGGAAGTACCAGACAGGGAGAGAGCTGCTACTACATGCCCAGTCACCAGAAAGTGCCAACAGTGAGTCAACCCCTTCATAATGGGTAAAAGATTACCATAATTTATTGAATGTATTCATTTTTAAAACAAATTTAGAACATCCTAGAATCCAATAATGTCTACTGTAATGCTATCTACTGCATTGTCCTTGGGCTGCTTGTGTAACTCCCATTAACATCAAACTAAGTTTCACTACATATCACGTGAAGAATAGTGCCCTAAGAATGTCCTTTATCACTTTTTGGAAAAATATGAAATGAAATTGATGAATTTGTTGAAGCGATAATTCTTTCTGCTGATTCCCACATTCTTGGTAATTTTGCATTATTTTTATTAACTGGCTTTTCCCTTACCATCTACCTCTTACAACTCTCTTTTGTTTCTCCTTAAATACCGCTCTCTCATCTCTGCCCATTTACCTCACAGTTCTCTATTCAACTCTCCTTTTTATTTTTTTCTGATCTGAACTCATCTCTGATATTGGCACTCACCATGCTTTTCTGAATCCTTAAGCCTATTCCTTATTATTATTGTTGATAAATCATTATTTTAAATGTGGTGGACATTTCCAAGTGGAATGCATCCATCAGCTGTTAAGGCACAAGAATGTTTGCCGAACTTGATTTTGCTATCATATTTCATGTAATCAACACTGCATGAAAAGTAATAAAAGTAATTCAGTATATTCATATAATAATAGTACAAAAGATAATAGTAAAAATATCAGTTGAAATGTACAATTTAAATAGATGCATTCTGTAGCCTGGTAGAATATATTGCTGAATTATAATTTGTTTAATGTGCTCATATATTCCTCTATCCCCATTAATACTGTTAGCATCTGAAGAACTACAGTCTTGAAGGTTGCTGAAGAATGACAATGTTTTGTTTCTCATTAGCATCATCTATTATCTTTGCAACAGCACTGGAACCAGAGGAGAATATAGAAACATGTAGAGTAGGATATCATAAACAAATTATGACTTTGTGTAGGAAGGAAAGAGATGTAGGATCTACTGTATGAGTCAAGAAATATAACATTGTGGCACAGTGCTTTTCACTTTTGTTGGGAAATGAATCTCCACAAAAGGAGATTGTCATGTCTGAAGATTTTCAAAGTCTTGTTAGCACTAATTCTTCCAGCAAACTTCAGTTCCTTTTGAAATGACCTGCTAATTTCTCATCCTTGAATGTGAGGTGCGCCAATTTACAACTATATTTGGAAGGTCTTTAACTAGATTTTGATATTCAAATCTGACATGCGCTTTGACCTTCATTGCAGCTGTTCTAATTGTATAGGCTTTCTGTCCTGTAATTTGACACACTGATTACATGGGATCAAAATTTCACATGGGAGACAAAGTGTAGGTCTACATTCAGTTAAAAACCCGTGGCTGGCACGTGTCAATTGACTCAGGCTCATGGAGCTCGGGCTAAGGGGCTGTTTGACAGCAGTGTAGATGCTTGGCCTGGAGCCAGGGCTCTAGGACCTTGCAAAGTGGGAGGATCCCAGAGCCCAGACTGGAGCCTGAGCCCAAATGTCTGTACCACAATCAATCAGCACCTTAGACCGAGCCTTGTGAGTTCAACTCAGCTGGCACAGGACAGCCACGGGCTTTTAATTGCAGTGTAGACATACCCTAACTCCATAGCCATGTTAATTAATGAAAGGGCCATCTTAAAAGTGCCTTTTAGTCTTTTGCTGTGGCTGTCTGGCTGTTCAGTTGTGTGTGAGTGCCCGCCCTGAACGTCTGTGGATGCTACGTTGGAGCCCCCTTCAAGAACGAACACTGTCCAAGCTATAATAAGGAAACAGTTGCCCCCTCATGCCTCTTTCAACTGCAAGACAGAAGTATTAATCTGTTAATTTATTAGTCATGAGTGATGTATGTAAGTGAGATGAAGGTAAACTTATTTCAACTTATTTCTTTCCATATTTGTTCTGTATGGGGCAGTACTTTAGCAGCCAGCCATCATTGATTGGACAGTATCTGTACAACAGTGTTTTGAACAAATTCTACTAAAGATAAAACTTCCCAAACATTACTTTTCTATAAGATGCTTCTCCCCAATTCTTTGAATTTATGTTCTTCAGTACTACCCCATCTCTGCCATAGTAGTGTTTGGTTTCACCATTAAGAGAATCAAAACAGGCGTTTTAGTATTGAAACTGGTTGTATAAAATATTTGAACTCCACAACCCTCAAAGGTTTTTATTGCATGTTTAGTAACAAGTGGAAGGAAGCTGAACTTTTTTTTTTCATAACAGGAAACATTGCCGCAAATCTAGTAAAAATTAAACAAGTGACATTAGACAAAGGAAGTTAATGAGGTTTGGTAACTTCATGTTATTGGAAGAGTCATGTATTTTTCTGAGACTGTTTCCAAAGAGACAAAACAGTTTCCCTGTACAAAGCTCAAGGAAACAGGTTTTTGGACTGGGAACCTGGAATGTATACAGAGGAAGAGAATAGATAATTGGTGATTGTTGGTGTTACTACATGGGAGGTTGAAGTATATGAGGGTTTGTGTTTGGATCAATGGATCATTTTAGTTGGGTAAGAAACCTCTGGAGCTCGTGAAAAGCATGGACCAGCAAAAGCACCAAGAGCTAGATCCACAAAGGGCAATGCTGAGTATTGCACAGCCTGCCTTTTAGGCACCCCACCACCCACTGAAAACCCCAGCCTTGAGTTACGTGCCCAGGTTCACCACACAATTCAAAGGGACAGTTAGGCCACTGAGAAAGTGATTCACAGAACCTAGCAAGCAAGTAAAGAACTGGCTTAACTACTCAGTAGAAAATGATGAGGAGTGGGGTTCAGTCTAAAATCTGTCCCCTCAAAGTGACTTAAGTGCCTAACTCAGGCTCCTATTTCTACTTTGGATTCATAGCTGTGAACCTTCTCCTGGAATCAGGCACGTAAGCCAGGTCAGCCCTTTTCCACAAACAGCAGAGAGGCCCGCCCTCTGATTATAGCACTCAGCTGGCATGTGTGAGAACCAAGTTCATATACCTGTTCCAAATCAGGCACAGCATGGATTTCAAAACAGCTCTCCCACATCCCAAGTGAGTGCCCTAACCACTGGGTTATTGAGGATTCTGGAACGCATATGTACCTTAAAAAATATTCCTGATTTGGTCATCCTCAGCTGTCTTGTGTGCAGATTAGGCATGATTTGAGCCCACAACTGTTTCTGTGACTTCACTCCAGGAGGGTGGCTCTTGACACAAGTGTATCATATAGATTCTGGCAAAGGGAACTGGTAATGTGATATTTTGGCTTCGCCAAAGTTTCACTCTAGCAGGCTGGTAGTGTCCAAAATTAATTGCCATCTGGTGATCTCTGAGAAATGAATTGGTCTCGGTCCATTTCCTTGTGGAAAAATGCCTAAACCACAAAAATGCAAACATGTGTCCCTCACTGGCATCATTGACAGCATGAGGAGGGGTACCAAGGACTGAATGAATATGGGGACTGAATTATCCCTCTAGATGAGGGATGAGTCACATTGGCTTGGCACTGTGGGGAAGATTGTCTTGCTCTTTCCATGCAGGGAGAAAAAGAGAGGACTCCAGGGCTATCAACATGACACTTTTCACCAGATGAAAATACTTACATCTTCTTTTTAAAATACATCCTGTTTTATAAACTTGACTTTTGATATTAACAAAAACAAAGGGGATTTTTTTTCTAGAGTAATTTCCCAGGTTCCTTAAATGGGTGGCGCTTCCAATGAGACCCACTCTGATGGAGCCAGAGCCTGCATGCATTCTAAAGATCCCTCACATTTCAATCTGAAGCACAGATATTTCAAGGCTATTTCTCACATATAGTGTATCACAATGTTTCTCTTTATCTAAGGAAACTATGCTAAAGAAGTGCAATGCCATAAACGTAATATGAAAATAAATGGTTCTTCAGGGCAACAATGGCAGTGGGGAAAACATCCTTATGTCAAGTACAGCCAAGATAGTACTCAACAGCTTGCTCCACAAAGCATCTCTAGAAAATTCTACAAAGACTCCCAGCAAGATGTAGAGAATTCCACAAGTCCCACCACAGGGATCCAATATCACTGAGCAAATAGAACTTATTCAAATGTTGTGCCTGCTGCGGGGCCTGGAAATCTGCATTTGATGCATCTTGCCTATTAATAGTTCAACTGCTGTTTGCAAATGTTGTTTTCAGATCTGAGTACCAAGAACTCCAGTGTATAGGATTGTCTTTTATCCAATAAAATATAATATTGGTCAAGATTTGTATCATGTAATATTCTATATTCACTTTTTGATTAAAAAGAATAAATTATAGGTTGGTTGAGAGCCAGCATTAATCTTCCTTATTACTATATTTCATTGGAAAAAACATTAAAATATCTAAGAATCTTTTTGGCATATAAATTACCCTTTTTGAGAATTTTATGTCACAGATAAACTGTGAAATTAGCCATTTTTTTGCCTTAATCATTCATGCAGCTTGACAACATTGATTTATACAGAGCCCTAATTATCCATGTCCCAATAGTTTCATATCAATTACAGAAGATTCATGGTTTAAAATAAAAATCTGATAATAAAAGAGTCCCAATTTGGTTTTATTAATGAAAAGTTTTTGTTTTTTTTTAATTTGACACTGGTAGGAGAGAAGATGGGAGTTATCCGGCTCTGAAACCTAAAAGAATGTGTTACAGCTTTCTAAAGCATCAAAGAGTAACCTAATTAGGACCAACATTTTCAAACTTTTGGTCTGTTTTTTCAGGGGTGCCAAGCATTCTCCATTCCTACTCAGGTTAACCAGAGCTATGGGTACTCAGAACATCTGCAAACCACTGACTGAGATGCATAACTGGGCTAACACCCCAGTCCAGTTAAGCACATATTTGACTTGAAGACTAGAAGTGTCACTGAAGTCAGTGGAGCTAAAGTTCAGTATATGCTTAAATCCTTCCCACTGAAATCAACTGAAAGTTAGATGCCTAAATGCCTTTGAGGATCTGGGCCTTGGCACCTAGATTTAGAGAGCTTGAGAGTTTTGGCCTTTGAGCTTACTCTAAGGAAATAAAAAGCTAGTGCATTAGTCTGAGGTTTCATCTTTTAAAGACAAATTGTTCCATCCCTAGATCAGGCATGACACTACAATGAAACAAGTAGTTTAAGTTGATATAATGAAATCGAAAGAATGACTTTGATGCACAGTAACATTAGATCCAGCAAATTGGATAGCAACATGCTCTGCTGGCTTAGACTTGCTGGAGCCCAGGGCCAAAGCTGAAGCCTGAGCCCCACCACCTGGGTCTGAAGCCTGAGGGTTTCTGCCCTGGGTGGTGAGGCTTAGGTTACAGTTTTCTCCCTCTTCCCCCCCATGGGACGGTGGAGCTCGGGATTTGGCTTTGGCCTCCGGTCATGGGGCTTGGGTGGGCTCAGGCTTCGATCCCCACTCCTGGGGTTGTGTAGTAATTTGTTTGTTTTGTTTTGTTGTCAGACGTAGGTCGTGGTGCAATGAAGTTTGAGAATTCCTGGTATAGAGAAACCTGATGCACAAATGGTGGCCAGACTATATCATGAATCAGAGAGAATACAAATGGTAGGAGAGATGAAGAGATAGTCTGAGGCAAGTCAACAGAAACTTTTATAAACAGAGAGGGCAATTCTGAATACACCCCGCAGCAGAGTTCTCTTGCATTTTGACAATCATGTATAAACATTCCAACAGTCCTGATTATACATAGCTCATAGAATGAACCATTATATATCTTCCCTGCTACTACTTTTCTTGTCTGGAACCATATTTCCTGCTTTCATTTTTCCCATATACCACTTTAAAAATGTGTTATAAAACAGACAAAAGTTTATTATGGTATGCTATTCCAGTTTTATTAGTGTCTAAAATGCAACCCTGTGATTTGTTTGGCAAATGCATTCACGTACAGTTGTAATATTGTATTGTGCTCCTCGGGTTAACTCTCAGATTTATAATTGAAATTGGCATTCTGTTTAGATGGAGCTATTTAGAAATAATCACTGTGGTAATAAAAAGTGCTCTCCGAAGAGATGGAATTTTCTAACTTCTGATCTTACAATTTCTAAATTCTTCAAAAAAAAATCTTTATTTTAGGAAAGAATATCTATGTAGCTCTACAAAACAAACAAAAATAGAAGCAGTAAGAATAATGATTTTTAAATACCACTTGTACCTACTTCTCTCATTCCCCAATGTCCTTAATTCTGATGTTTGAATTACAGTCAATGGAATTTATAAAGAGAATACAGAATATGAAGCTTTCACAGGAAACCATCAATTTATAAGACTAACATTGTGATATTATATACTCATGTATTGATTTTCTATAAACGTTAAGAGCTAGATTTCATTACAAAACCCCTGTAAAGGATGACATGTAGCTGTGCCATCCAATGAGCATCTTGGGTAAGGAGCTGGAGGCTCAGACTACTGCAATCCCCTCCTTGCTCTGGGGGACAAGTGAGAGCTGCAATAATTTGCTACTGGCCAATAAATGTTAGGAGGAGCCACTGCTATATCCATTCCCTACCCCCTCTCAATCCCCCTGATCTGGGGAAGGAGTAATAGTTTCCTCTGCACAGGCTTGTAGTCCAGGTAACAATCTAGACCTTGAATTTGAAAGAATATAAATATATAATGTATAAATGTGCTGTACAACACACAGGTTTATATAGTGCCTAGCATAATGGGTTCTTATCTTGACTGGGGTCTCTAGGCATTACTCTATTAGAAATAATAAATAATAAGCATTCACAATAATTAACAATGTTAATTTTCAGAAGAAAGTGTGTATCAACCTGTTGCCTTTTTTGAATTTGATTCCCTGTTTAATAATTCTAAACTAGACCAGCAAATCTAGTCCAGAATTTTTAAACCAATAGCCAAATTCATCCTCACTCACCTGGGATGTGGGAGAACTGAATTCTCCACCTGTTCCAAATCAGGCAAAGCATGGATTTCAAAACAGCTATTTGGGGGGAACACACCTCAAAATATTTCTGATCTGGTCATGCTCAGCTGTCTTGTGTGCAGATTAGGTGTGGTCTGAGCCCGCAACTGTTTCTGTGACTTCACTCCAAGAGGGTGGCTCTTGAGACAAGTGTATCATATTATAGATTCTGACAAAGGGAATTGGAATTGTGATATTTTGGCTTCTCCGAAGTTTCACTCTAGCAGGCTGGTAGTGTCCAAAATTCATTGCCATCTGGTGATCTCTTAGAAATGAGTTGGTCTCGGTCCATTTCCATGTGAAAAAATGCCTAAATCACAAAGAGGCAAACACATGTGTCCCTCACTGGCATCATTGAAAGCCTGAGGAGAGGTACCGGGCACTGAATTACTCCTGAGATAGTCCCGCCAGATCAGGGATGAGCCACATTGGCTTGGCACTGTGGGGAAGATTGCCTTGCAGGGAGAAAAAGAGAAGACTCCAGGGCTATCATCATGACACCTTTCACCAGGTGAAAATACACTTACATCTTCTTTTTAAAGTAACTGGTTCAATTGGCTTCAGTGCAAACCTTGCAGACACAATATTTCTGAGAATTGCAACACTGATATCCTCAAAAACAAGGTTCATTCTTATGTAACTGTTCTACGCTTGGCACACTAGAATGTATATGACCCATTTTCTCTAGAAATTCTCTTTGGCTTGTCTCTAGTTCATCTCACAGTAATTATGGGGACTGGATTGCTAGTGGGACTAGTAATGGCTATATAGTCTTTCATTGCTAAGTTACTGCTTCACATCTAGCACAGTTGCTTTCTGTGTCCCATTCTGGTCAATGATAACCTGGCCTTTGTCACCTCTTCTCTGGACTACAGCAATGCAGTATATCTGATTATGTAGCCATCAGCCTTTAGAAAACTCTGAGTAGTACCGAATGCTACAGTACAGGTGTGTCACAACGTAGGTTGCCACAAGCACATCAGATATGTCCTCCACTCTGGACACTTGCTTCCTATAGAATATTGAGTTGAGTTCAGAATTTGTCCTTACCTTCAAGGTGCTCAATGGCCTGGGCCCGGGATATCTAGGAGGTGGCCTAAATCCCTGGAGTGAGGACTGTTTGACAGCTCTACTCCTCATGCACATCAGACATTTTTATCACAAAGACAATGCTTGTTTGCGCAGACGATAGAACTTTCCCATCTCCCATTCCAAATGCAAGGTGCACTTCTTTAACCTTGCCTTCTCTCATGTGTGTATCTATCTATATATTTAAAATGCTTCTAAAACATTACACAACGCACACAAGGCCTTCTCTCCAGCTGCGAGGATGAAAGAGAAACTGAATCACACATGGACAGATATTAGTCATTTCACTCAACACCCTACTGGAAAGCACATACAGATATTATGGTGATGATGCTGGTACATGAACAAGAATAGAATAGAAAGGTCAAAAACAGTACTGTCAAATGTCCACGGGAAATGAGTTTGATGTCAGTCAAGGTCCAATAGGTACATAGGTGACACACCACAATTGGCACTCTTGCTTACGGTCTCAGCAAAGACACCCAGTATTTGATGGATGTGGGGAGTTGAGAGGTCCTTGGTAGGGCACTGTAAGGAAGCCTGCCCTGTGGCTGCCTGTGTTCTGTCTGTTCTGTAGATAAATATTCAGGGCTATCAGACATATTGCATAAGCCCTAAATTCACATTTTAGAGAGCAACTTTCTTTCCTTCCTTTTATAATCTCTCATGTATATGTTTGCCCTGTAGCCCGCTCTTCCCCTTAGCTTCCTGCCAGTGACTAAATTCTTGATTATTCCAGCTAATCCTGTCTTATCCCTGTGTCCTTAATATATCAATACCTTACTGATTTCCCACTGGCACTTGGCTTGCTCTTTGTTTCCTGAACCCTTCTACAATTCCCACTGGTGCAATCATCATATTACTTCAGACATGACTTGTTATCAGCAGATTTTAGCAGATAAGTGTAAAATTTGGCTAGCCACATTGAAGTACAGGCTACAATTTCCCTGTATTTCCCTCTTCTTTGTAAACATTTCCTTTCCATATGTATGAAAAGAGAGTGTCATTTACTCACTATGGAACTCAGTTAATACTGTCTTTGTGGAAGTGATTTTACACAGATGTCTTGCCTGCCTTCTAATGCCTTAACCAGATTTTCCTGCATGGCCATTAAACACTTCTATATTCAAAGTTAAAATAATTACTAACCTTCTTTAAAAAGGCTTAATAGGACAGTGTTATTGGTATTGCATACCTTGAAAATAAAGCAAGATCCCAATATTAATTCCTGAGTTTCTGTCTTCTCATTAACATAACTATCTCTTACATTTGTTCAAATCTGACAGGAAGAAGTTCTCAAATAGCTAATACATTGTTTCTTGTTAGCTACTGTCAAAGTTAGACTCAGGACTCACAGTTTGTCAGACCACTCTGTTTTATTAGCACAGCGCTCTGCTAATAACACCCAGATAATGTGAGCACCATGCAAGACACAAACTATCTTATTTATACAGATAAAAGGGTGAGAACTTAACAAGAGAACAAAGGAAGCAGAAGCAGATAAGTTTACCTGGGCTAGGCATGCATATCTTATTTCCTTACTAACTATTACCGATCTTCTGTTAATGGTTCGCCATTAGCACCATTGTTTATGCCTAATGTTTCTTTTCCTGGCACCTGTATTTCAACATTTCTTATTTCTGCTTAAAGGTACATATAACATTTCTTTAATCCATTCTTATTTTTACCATATAATTCATTCTACTTTCACACTACACTAGACAATGCAGAGCTATAAAGGTTTTTTTTTTTGGGGGGGGGGGGTGGTATTGTAATCTTGTCCATCTGCCTCTCACCCCTATTCCACACCATAGCCTCCCTCCCCCTCCCTTCCTCATACTGACTCCATCTCCCCTTCCTGATTACCCTCAACCCTCTACAGTTCCCACCAGCTCTACCTGCTCCTCTTCCTCTCTCCACCTCAATCTCCCCCCTCTTCCTGCCAGCACAAATCCTGTCTTATCCACATCCTGCTCCTCACCTCTTGTGACATCTGGCACACCCGGGCCTTCCCTCCATCCCCTCCCTTACCACCTCCCACACCTGTCCCCCCACCTCCATCCCTCTGGTGCCACCATTCCTAAAATCACACCCATCCCCCTCCTTCCCACCTCCCTCTTCCCCTTCTCTTGCTGTCTCTGGAGCATCTATCTATCTCTAGAAAGATCACAACCATTCATGACCTCTTCATATCACTCTCCCTCCAGCTTCTGGTTTTCACAGAGACCTGGATCCCTTTGTCTGCCTCTGCCTCTGCAGCTGTCCTCTTACAGAGGCTTTTCTTTCTCTCACACTCCCCACCCTGGATCAGATCATGGTCAGAGTGATGGACTTCTGCTCTCCCATTCCTGTTGCTTCCAATCCCTCCCTTCTCCCCCTTCCATATCTTTCCCCTTTTTTTGCACTACATCTGTCTTTCCTTTCCTCAACCCCTCCATGTTACTGTCATCTATCATCCTCCTAGCTTCTCTCCACACCGTTCCTCTGATTTGGACTCCGGGCTTTCTATCTTCTATCTTCATAATGAATCAGACCCCTTAGCTTCATATTTCTTTCCCCTCACGTCTTAATTTATCTTGCAGCCCTGGTTCAGCTCTCTCACTCACAAAAAAGGGACATTCGCTTGACTTGATCTTCACAAAGCACTGTTCTCTCTGATCTCTCTGTTGCTGAGTTCTCCCTTGCTGACTAGCTCCTGGTTTCTTTCAGCATTGCCCATAAGCCACCACTCATACTTATCCCATTGCCTTTCTGTCACTTCCAGTCCATCAGTGTTGACTTCTCACTTCTAAATGTTTCTCACCATTATGTGCCTCCACTCAGCCCTCATAGGTTGCAAATGGCTTATTGGAACTAAGGAAGTTGAGACAGTCACATTCCTGAAATGCTCAAACATGTCAAAATTATGGCCTCCTACATCAAAGCTATGTTTTGTGGGGGGATATCTCAGCTTGTTCTCTGGGCCCAGAATATAATGTCCTCTGTCTCTTTGCATTGCCAGGATCTTTGGCTCCCAAATGTAAAATGATGCTGCCAAGATGGCAGGAGCAGAACCCCGGAGAGGTAGGGGAAGGTGGTGAATGGCCATGGAGGTTTGTTCTCAGGGATAGAGAAGAGAGTCCAGGAGCAGTTTGAGTCCCTCAGGGAAAGGGAGGAGTGGTCTCTTCAGCAGCCGGAGAGATTTATGAACCATTTTGTTCAAGATGAGGCACAGGGAGGAGAAGAGTTGGTTTAGGGCAGAGGAAAATTCCTTAATGGAATGGCTAATGGGGCTAGCCTGACAGAGTGTCAAGATCCCAGTACTTGCCCATCCGCTGCTTCCTCCTCCTCCTTCTGCCACTCTGGGTTGTGTTGAGCCTGGAGATCCTCTGCCAAATACCCCTACAACCAGACAGGAGGACAATGATGGGTCTGCAGGAGTCCCGGAACACTAGCACGTACTGGCCCTGAAAGCCCCTCGCAGGACATGTCCCCACATATCATGGAAAGCCATTATCCTTCTGTCATTCACCCTTTCCAATGAGGACAGGCAGGGCATGGGTGAAAAGAATTAAAGTGTGGATGGTGTTCTTGGTTATCATCACTCCATTTTTTAAAAAATGTTGTATTTTCAAAGTATGTTTTTCAAAAATGTTCTAAAGAAAATTTCACATTTGAAATTGTTTAAGGGTTTAGTGGTTGCATATCTTGCATGCACTGTTTTTTTTTACCCTTTTCTAAAAAGTAAATTTTCTACCTCAAAGTTTCAGTACATTTCATATTTTTTTAGCCGTAAGATTCTTCTTCCTGGGTATGGTGAAGTGAAGGTTCACCATTTTTTGGCTTGGGAATGGGCCTTATGGCTTTTAAGTAATGTAATGGTATAACGTGTACAAAATTTGGTGCCATAACAGGGGAAATATTTCTGAATCTCTCCCCAGTGGTCACAAATATCTGAAGTCCTAAGGATACACAGGAGAAATGGGGAAAGTGGAGTGTATATTTTCTGTGCTATAAAAACTTCTTCTGATTCTCAATATAGTAGCTATCTTACACATATGTAGTAAAGGGTGGATCAATTCTTAATGCCTTTGTTGAACATGTTGAAATTATTTTTAAAGTACCATATCAGCTATCTCACAGTTTCTGTCAATACCTGTCACAAACCCTCCTTCTGCCCATCCACCCTCCCCCAAACTTAAAGTACTTTCAAGCAGACCTTGGATTAGGGGTCTCTAACAGCTGTGAATTGCACTTGGCAATAGTGACGATTCTTAGTCAATAATTTAAAGCAACAATCCCACATAAACATGTTACAAACCTTTATGTAATCCCAATAACAGAGGTTTCAAAACTGTGACTTGTGTAAAATTTATGCAGGCACACTAATGACAGAATTTGTCTCCATCATCCAGGAAGACCCCCAGACCTTAAACAGTTCTCAAAAAAGTACAGGTAGGGATTACAGGAAGCAGTGACTTCTATTATTCAAGTAAGTACTTTGAAACTCAGTAAGTGCTAACAGTCCTTCACCTGTTCAAAGTGAAACCAGAAACCATTGTGTAAATTGTATGAAGTGGGGGCTCCTCATACTGTTGTAAATGCAGTTAGGGAGATAGGGGGAGAAGGGGAAAGGCTGAAACTGTTCACCATCATCAGACCCACTCTGTTGGTTTTCTTTTTAAATGAATCACACATGATAAACTGGCTTACTTTCAGGTGTCAATAGTGAGAAGGACAAACACATTAAACAATGAATGTTTAACAATATGGCCACCACCTATCAGAGAAGAAAGACCAACCCCAAGGTGATGATAGAGTGTAGGTGCCCTGTAATAATTGGCTTTGCAAATTATTGCAATGTGAGATGCAGGAACTGATGACAAACTACAGTAACAGTCAATCAAATGGGAACACAACCCTTAAAAGCTATGTAGGCCCATAAGTATGTAGTATAGTCCCTCATGTACGGTTAAAGCAGATGCACAGAAAGGATGTAAAGGTGTGCCTCAGATGTCATCCTTTGCCTTCCTGCTGTGCTCACTGGTATGAGAATAGCAGCAATCAATGTTCTCTGTCAAATGTGACATAACTGAATTTTCATCGTCCCTCATGGCTTGCCATCTTTAATAAGTCAGAGATTGCTGCTGAAATGGCATCTAGTATCTCCCAGAGTGCCACCTTCACTGAAAAAACCTTTTTCCCACAAGAAAGAGCTGGAGACTATCATCCAACTGATCCATTACTTTGACCCAGTTTTTCAGTTAAACAAGCAACAGGCTATGTGATCTGGAAATGCCTTCAGCACAGGTGTAAAGGCAGGGAAAAGTACCAACAACACACAACAAAGTTATTCCTAGAGTTGCCTCCCTGTTGTGCACAGAACCCTGGGATATGACCACTGAAATGGTAGCAGTAACCTTGCATACCTAAAGCGGCAGCATGAAATGCAGGGATGCACATGTACGCACCATTATACTTGTGTCTATCCCAGCACATATAGACACCCAGGTGTGAACAGGGGGAGCATAAGTGAGCATGAACAGGATCCAGTACTTGGATATGTGTACCAGTCTAAATGGCCTTATAGGTTACACCGTTGTCTGTATGGTTACAATGTTGCTCTACTGCTAGGATGTGTTTTAGTCTCCTAACAGGTATATGTCAATATGAAAGTCATGAAATCTTATTGATTAGGTACAAGGCTCTTGCAGGTTTTTTGATGTGCTTGAATTAATTCCATTAATTATTTATATTCTTCAGGTGGTAGAAACAAGTCTTCAATTTCTGTGCTGACAGTCAGTCAGTGATCAGTGTTCCAATGAGCCAAATTTACATGACGGATTTGTGCTAAAAATTTACTTTGAATTATTTTGAACTTAGTCTAAAAAGGGGCACACTGACTAATGTATGAGCCTATTGGAAAGGGGGGTCTAAACACATCCCTAAATTCACAGCCTCTTGAAATATCAAAATAACAAAATCTGTCCTCATTACATCTGTGAACCCCAGTGTCTTCAAGTCCAGCGACCTGCATGCTTATACATAAACAAAGGCAGAAATTGATTTTTAGATTATATTATACATGCCTTTTCGGGGTGTCACCTGATGTGCTGGGGTCCCACTGCTTCCACCTGTTCCACCAGCCTGGGTTTCCTCACCCTGTCCCAGCTGTGCCAAGTCCTCAAGCCCTCTCTAGCACACACACAGGTAAGGGCACACCCAGCTGCAGACAGACTGAAATCAGTTGTGTGGGAAGATTCAGCTTGGGGATTTACTCAGCACTCACGTGCATACCTCCTTTGGAGTGTAAACCCAAAATAATATTGTCTTGTGCTATGTAGAGAGAGCTACACCGTGCAAACTCATAAAATCACCCCCTCCCTCACCCTACCAGGACTCATGAATTTTATCCACATTTTTGTTGCATCAGGTTGTGATCCATGTTTAGGAAGGATGCACGCTCATTTCTGCTTCTGAATTTGCCTTTTCATGCATAAACGTTGAGGTTGTCTCAGAATAAGGCATCCTTTGCAGACCTGTTAGGTCTCCTGTTTTTCCCAGGAAAATCCTGATTGTGTTTGTTCTTTCATGGTCTCCTGAATCACCTAGGGAAACAGGGTTATTTGACAGGACATAGGGTTAGATGCTGTACCCACAAACACTCCTACTCACTAAGGTCTCAGCTAGGTTGAAACCAATGAAACTTGATAAGGGATTTTTAATCCAGTGCTTAGTAATAACAGACTGGTGAAAACCCTTAACATTTTTTAATCAGCCTTTTCCTATTAGAAATATGAGTCTGGGCAATTTGGAGGGTAGGCAAATAAAGATTTAATATTTAAAAGAATACAATAATATATTATATTCACTAAAGGAATATAGAGGGTATATTGTTGATAAACCACTTGTGAGCAGCTGAAAAAATCTATGCACTGTATAACAGTGAACAAGTATACATCTAAAGTGAATTTAGGCAAATGTAGTTTGGATACAGAATAAGTTACAGTTCAAATGTCTTTACTGTTGTTACATCAAGCTTTAATAAGCCTCGTAATTGTTTTTTGATGCCAAACATATTGGTCAGTGAGAGACACACAAATAGATCAGGTGTGAGTCAAGCAGCAGTATTGAGACTGTGATGTGTTGCATTTTCCTGTTAACATTTTACAAGGGATAGGAGATGAAGTGTCATTAAGGTTAATGGGGAACTATTAGATTTGAATGCCTTGGTATATACCAAAACTAAAGAGGAATTCTACCTTAGTAAATAAACAAACAAACAAAAGAACTTTAACAAAAGAATACTGGATACATTTATTTTGTCAGAAGAGATGGAGTGATTTGATAATACTTTTTGGATACACCGAAAGCAGTAAAAACAGTTTGATTTAAACACAGTTGAATTGGCAATCTCAGATTGCTTGATAGTGTTGTCCAACTAAATCCAAAATAAACCTCCCTTTCTGACCAAGCATGGGAAAATATCAGTAAATGGGATTCCTAGATCTGAAAATACTTTATATAGAAAAGCAAGGCTACAGCAGCTCTCTTTTCTCTCTCTTAGAATTTAATGTATCTTAATTCTGAAGTTTAGGTACCTAAACAAAATTTAAATATCTATTATTACTATATTTTTTTTACTAGTTAAATGGTGAAGATGTGGGTTAAACCCACAGGGGGATATAATATCAAACTCCTTGACTACTGGCACTAAAATGTCAATTAAATAAGGAAGATCAAAGTAAATACCAAATCTGGTATAAAAATAGCAGTTTTTGTCAGTGAGTTAGATTAACTGTATGTAAATAATGGAATGATGTTCCCATGGATCCCAGCACTTATGGGAATTGAAGGAATCAAGCTGCTGAGGAAATTAATGGAACAAAGTCTGTAAACCTGAACGTTTCAATAAGTATGGACAAATGCAATGAACGACATTGATTTAAATGTATCTGATAATGGAAAAATTGGACTATAGCATAGACTATTACAGGGTTTCTCAAACAGGGGTTGCCGCTTGTGTAGGGAAAGCCCCTGGCGGGCTGGGCCCGTGTGTTTACCTGCACCGTCCACAGGTCCGGCCGATCGTGGCTCCCACTGGCCACCGATCGCTGCTCCGGGCCAATGGGAGCTGCTGGAAGCGGCGTGGGCCGAGGGATGTACTGGCTGCCGCTTCCAGCAGCTCCCATTCGCCCAGAGCAGTGATCAGCGGCCAGTGGGAGCCACGATCGGCCGGACCTGCGGATGGTGCAGGTAAACACACCGGCCCAGCCCGCCAGGGGCTTTCCCTACACAAGCAGTGACCCCTGTTTGAGAAACCCTGGACTATTATATAATAAGCCCTATAGCACTAAGAAGAATAAAAGCAGGATTTAGAGAAGAAAAGTGGAGATAATTTTCACTTTTTAGGGGCCTGATCCTACAACTTTTCGGGTGAGTAAATCTAATGCAAATATCCCACTCAGTATACATGTAAGGATTGCTCACATGAACAAGAATTGCAGAATTGGGGCCTAGTAGAAAGCTTTATCCAAAAGCTCATTGAAATTAATTTGAGTCTGTCTGAGACTTCACTGGGTCTTGGATTAGGTCTTTAGTGCACATTGTTTGTTTAATAGTAATCTAAACATAATTTTCAAAACATAAAAGTTAGACAGGAAATAAATGTCAATTCATTAAGAATATACAGTAGGAAAGTATCTCTTTGCTGTATAATATAATTGACATGATGCTTCACAATAAACAGCAATGAAGACAAGAATAAATAATAAACTTGATATAATACTGGGGAGGAAAAATCTAGTGTTCAGACTGCCCTACTATAATTCCTTATCTTCCAGATAAAGTGCTACTGATATAAGCAGAAAAACCTCATTGCATCTTGTAAATATTAATGGGCTGTAACTACCCCAAAACAAGAATGATAAGGACATAATTAAACAGCAAGCAGCTGTAGAAATTAACTAAAGAAATCAAAAGGAAATAATGTAGATAAAACTTTTCTTCTTTTGAAAATCTCTCTACTTTTGAAATGTGTTTGTAACACTTGTTTTTACATATCACTTTACATCAGTTTACTGCTAGCAACCATTTCACTATACGTTGCTCTATACCAGTGTTTCTATAACTGGGGTCTGTGAAGGTACTCCAGGGAGTCTGTGGGTCCCGCTGATCAACTCCTCCCCCTCCCCCCCTCCCAGTGCCTCCTGTACATTGTGGAACAGCTGTTCAGGGTGCAGGAGGCACTGGGAGGAAGTGGGAGGAGCAGGAATGGGGTGGCAGATGTGGAGAAGGGGTGGAAAGAAATCAGGTGGGATGTTGAGGGAAGGGGTGGAGTGGGGGCAGGGCCTGGGGCTGAGTGGTGAGGCTTGGAGGTCCCCGAAAAATTTTAAATCAAAATGGGGACCGTTGGGTTGCTAAAGTTTGAGAACCCTTGTTCTATATGAAGAAAGAGGAACAAAAATCGGAGAGTCAGGTTTTTAAATGCATTTACACTAGTTTCAGACCCTTACACTTTCACAATGACATCAGTGAATTTATTCTGGATTTAAGGCAGGGTTTCTCAAACAGGGGTCACTGTTTGTGTAGGGAAAGCCCCTGCCGGGCCGGGCCGGGCCGGGCCGGTGTGTTTACCTGCCCCGTCCGCAGGTCCAGCCAGTCACGGATCCCACTGGCCGCAGTTCACTGCTCTGGGCCAATGGGAGCTGCTGGAAGCAGTGGCCAGTACATCCCTCGGCCCACGTCACTTCCAGTAGCTCCCATTGGCCCGGAGCAGCGATCAGTGGCCAGTGGGAGCAGCAATCGTCTGGACCTGCAGACGGTGCAAGTAAATACACCGGCCCGGCCCACCAGGGGCTTTCCCTACACAAGCGGCGACCCCTGTTTGAGAAACCCTGACCTAGTCCAGTGTTAATAAGACTTGATAGTATCTCCATAAGAGCCTTATCCAACTAACATGGAAGTCAAACTCCTGAAGACCCATTGGCATGTTGTTGGGTTTTTTTCAGGAAATCATCACTCCACATTCACAATTTCCCTAGTTATCAGCCAGCTCCAAAATTCCCTTTTCTGCATGAAAATCATTGAGAAGGTCTTGGTGAGCCAATTCCTGCAGCATCTTCCATTGTATTGGGTCTCATGCCATGAGCTTCTGACGTGGTCATGTCTAGGAAACAGAATTAATTTTGGTGGTCAATATTGCATTTATTGCCTTCTGTACTCTTTGGAATCGGTAGGGGGAGGGAAAAATATAGCTCGCACTTATTGTTAAAGCAAATAATTCCAACACTAAAAGGGTTAACTAAAAATTCCAGAGTTCTAAAGAAACTTTTAGTTTTGTGATTTGGAAGCAAATTTTAATACAAATCAACAAACATCCATGAAAATTATCAGCCTCAAACGAATTAGCTGTAAAATTCTTTCTTTTTTATTTTTGTTGTGGGAAGAAGGTGGGTGGAGTACAGTGGGAGCTCACAGAACATATGTTGTTGCTCACTATGTAGTGCAACAGGAAACAGTAATTAAGGAAGCTGAGTGAAAGGCATTAACAATATCATCTAAAGCAGTGGTTCTAGCCCATTCCTATACTGAGACCCTATGTTACAACAGGAAAAAAAAGTCTACACCCCCTTCCCATGCCCCTCCCATCTCATCATTAAAAAGGCAGGGTGGTGATACCGCCTCCCCACACACATACACACACACACCTGGGCTTCTTCATGATCCCTTCCTTACCACCAGAATAACGACTCTTATGTTGAGTAATTATGGTCTAAAGCAAGAACTTGTGTAGATCATGACTTCCTAGAAACCACCCATAGAAAATTAAGACTTCAGCATGTTAAAAAAAAAAAAAAGGCTACAAGTCAACCACTCACATTCTTGCTCATATGATACAGAGGTCCCAATCCTGCAGCCTTTCTGAAGAGAAAACTGCCATGAATGTCATTACAAGGGTCCCGTAAGTCAAGACTGCAGGACTGGTGCCTTAGTATGCAGAATATACTGTAACATGGATTACACAATACTTTGTTGTCAGTTCAAATGTGTTTTTTTCAAAGTAGATCATCTGCTAAACCTATCTGTGTGTATAAGGGGTAAGGAATAATAATTAGAGTTGGTCAGAAACTTGCCTGTGGAATAGTTTTCAGTTGGAAAATACTGAATTGACAAAACTGAAATGGTTCATGAGAACTTATCAATATAACTGAAATGTACAATGAAAATGCTTTGGTATTTAATTTCAATATTTCTGAGGAGACATTTTTCAGAAATTTTGTTTGTCAGCAAATTTCAGAATTTTGGTGTGTTGTTCCAATTCAGGATGAAATTTCATAATGTTGGAATTTCCCACAGAATGGAAATTCTGAGTTTCAATCAGCTCTAAGAAAAAGGAAGATTATAGCACTTTTGAAGTATTTTTCACTGAAGCTATGCCTAACATAGCATCTGCTGGCTTTTGGTTTCGTCTTCGCCTTTTGCTTTTCCTCTGTAGGTGTCCTCCAGGTTGTAGAGACCTTCTTTCTATTGGAATTACATATTTAGATTTCAAGTTTCAATTCACACCGTCATTTCATGGAAAGCCACTTCCTACATAAGCAATAGTGCTGCTTTATATCTTTATATATGGAAAAATACAAATTTATACATGGTACACTATCCCAGTACTATTTTCAGATATTTTTTCTGAGTATTTCCTTTTGGAACTCTCCATACGATGGGGGCTTTGTGAGCTTTACCTTCCTCTAAACCTGTAGCCTTTGTAGCCGTCATCAGATTTATTTAACGTTTTTTCCATACTGGAAAGCCTTCTGAGATTGAGGCAATGTGTCCAGTGGTTAGAGTCAGGGGCTGCAAGTCAGGAGACCTGAATTCTATTAGTGACTCTGCCTGACTTGCTGTGATACCTTTTGCACTTCCCTTTTACTCTCAGTGGAAAGAAAATAGCTTTGATTGTCGCAATTACTTGAATATATTACTGGAACAAACTGGTGTGCCTCATCCGTAGCATCTTAAATGCATGTTCCATCATCATTCAGTGGTCTGTTAAAATGGCACAGTGCTAGTCTATATCACTTTTACTGGTGATGCTCATCAACAGTCAATGGAATGCTTTTGAAAAAATCTAAGGAGAGAATGTTAAAAGGGTACCATGAGGTGTGGGTGGGAAGGTGGACTGGAAGAAATTGGCCAGTATAAAGTACCAATATTCAACAGCAGAAGATGATAATTTACTGTTACTGCACAGATATATTTTTGTGACTCTTATCTTCAAGCATATTCTATGAGAATATATTGTTTTAATCTGATACAGAAGTTTTTTTCAGTAACCAGCTGATAACTGCACAGTTTATATTTTTCAAATTTCTTCGGTGAATGTGAATATTTCATATTAGATTTTCAAACAAAAAATAATAAACTCAACAGTGTTAACTGGTAATGATAAAAAGTGTCAATATGTTTATTGTGAACAACAGATTTCCTCATATTTGCTTGCTGTTCTCAGCTAACTTACTCTTGAGACAACTATCCCTTATGCACCTAAGCTATGTAGCTTCAAACACATCCTGGGAAAGCATTTGGTATGTAACAGGGTATCTATTTTCCCCTGTGATTTTAGAAGCCAAGTGAATTTAAGTAAAATTTCTGAGTAGACTCTTCAGCTGGTTATTATGCAGAAACTTGACACACTGAGTTAATGTATTGTGCAGTTCACAAAACTGCAAAAATGTCAGTCTCATTAGGGTTACAGTTGGTGCAGTGTGGGGTCAGAAAAACCTATTGAATTCATTGTGCCATGCCAATTACCATGGTTCCTTTCTAATACTGTCAAAGATGATGTAATGAGCAATGTTAGCAAAGGAATCATTTATGGGGTCAGTTCTACAGTGTTGTGGCTGTAGTAATTACTGCTGTACCAAGCTGAAAATTAAACTCCTTGCACTGACTTCTCTCACCCCACCAGTGACATTTCTTTTTCATTTTCCTTTTCCCTTCAGAATCCACAGATATGAGCTCTTCATTGAGCACGACTTATTTGCATTTCCTTAGCTAAGGTTAAAACCAGAAGACCTGCATAAACCCTATTCACCCTGGTTAATAGAGGAAGTTAAATTACCTATTTTAAATCTAGTTTTAGTAAGTTCCTATGGAGAGTGTTGGATTTAGGGTATGTCTACACTACAAGTTCTATAGCAGAAGAACTGCAGTGCTGCAGCTATGCCTGTATAGTGTAGACACTTGCTACAGTGACAAAAGGGGTTCTTTTGTCGCTGTAGTAAATCCTTCTCTTTGAAATGGGGTAGCTAGGTCAATGGGTGCATTGACAGTGGGAAATTAAGCCAACCTAACTGTGTCGCATAGGGAGTGAAATTTTTCGCAGTCAACATAAATTTTAAGTGTAGACCAGGCCTTAGGGAATATTAAGAAGGGCTCAATCTGCACTTCATGCAGAGGTGCTCAGTACAGTATTAATTGAGTGCTAAGTTACTCCTGTATCAAGAAAGTCCTTCCAAAAGCTACCTTTTTTTAGGGCAAGGGTTTGTTGTAAAATCTTGTCATACAAATTCTAAATTTCATTTCTTTTTTAACTTTAACAGTGTCCTCTTGTTTTGGTCAAGGCTCCATTTTTTACCAGCCATTAGAAAGCTAGGAATATACTCCTACATTATGACCTTTCTATAGTATTTTCCACTGGGACATTAATGGTAGGTTATTTATCATTTTGTTGGGAAAGAATAGATTTCCCGTCTCTTCTCTTGGGGGGATCTTGACTTTCCTTGTTTCATTGACTAAATGTGCTCATTATTTAGTCTCAAGCCTGTGCCTGGGGTGCATCTCCTCTAATGATTAAGTTTCCTTGGTAGATCAACTACTATAGAAAATGTTTATGGGATTTAAATCTGTCTTGTGATTCATTTCATTTTTCTGGCCTCTCTTGATTAGCTTCAAGCTTTGCTTTTTTCATATCCATTGGTCACGTCACTTGAGCTTTCTATGTAGTTTTCATTACTGTCATTGTTGTGTTATATTATTATTACCATAACTGCCTATGGCAGAGAAGCTCATCAACAGCTCTCCACTAAAGGCATCTTGTGAGTAGTACATTTTTCTCTTGTATATTAACGTTTCAGCTTTTGCAATGGAACTAGTTATTTAAAATCTTATATAATGTTAACAGGGATTTCCCACTCTGTTCCTGTGTCTGCACACACACACATTAACCAGAATATTATTCAACCTCTCACCCCATTCCCTGGCGCCTCACTTTATTTTTAAATAAAGTAACAAAGCCCTCTGATAGGAATGTACTTGCAAAGACAAAAGGGGTTTTCTCAGCTGGACTTCTAGTTCCTCATTCTAGCTCTTTTCCCCTTAGAGTGTCACACAGCATTTTATATCTCTAAATTGGAGCCAAAGAGACCCATATGGTCTAACTGTCAGTGTGAGTCAGTAGAATAGTTCTGCATCCAAGCACTGAGTCCTAAAGTCTGATATTTTTGCTACACATAGCAATTGTTATATATGCAATTGTACATGTACAGTTATAGGTGCAATACAATTTCTAAGTATTTTTAAAGATTAACAGATAAGGAAACACTTGATATTAAAGGGAAACAAATATAAAACAAACATAAGTGAATATTTTACATATATTTGTAATAAAATGAGCTGTAAAATTCATGCCTGCAGAATAGTGATTATTATATAAAATGTTAGGCCTGGGGCTGTTTACCTTAGATGGGTGACAAATAATAGGGAACAGGATACAGGTATGCATAATAATTAAAAGTAAGAGAATGTACATCAGTAACCTTCTATTTGCCCTTCCTCACAGTATAAGAGCAAAGGGACACTGTGAAATTGAAAGGAGGCAAATTCAAAACTGAGAAGCCCCCACCCTCACATAGCACTAACAGCAGCAGCAGCAAACTTTTTCACATAACATTCAATTAAGCTGTGGAGCTCATTGCAGCAAGATAGCATTGTGGTCAGTATTTTGAAGTGGAGCTGGCAGGAAAATGGGGTATTTTACTGCAGTGTGTGTGTATATATATGTATGTGTTTTCAGCAACTGAAACTTCTGGGTTTTGTCCAAAACTGTTCAGTGTGCGGGTTTTCAATTTCCTGATTAAAAATCAAAGATTTTCTGTGAAAGCAGACCCTTTCTGGGAGAGTTTTGGAAAGGATATAAACACACGTTTCAAGGCATATGTTAACTTGTTATTAATGAAGGTTGGAAAGAAACTTTTCTCAAGGGCAATTTTCCCTCTCCACCTCCTTCATTACAGTCCATTTGCAGGTTTTCTTCTTTAGAAGCATCTGATGTTGAAAATTGTCATAAATGGGATATTTGACTAGAAGGACCACTGGTCTGATCCAGTATGGCAATTTCTATGTTCCCGTTACAAGTAAATAGTTTAGTATGTTTACAAAAAATAGATAGTAAAATGAGCATGAATACCATCTGGCCTTCTCACTAGTCAGGTGAGTTACAATAAGCATCAATCTTCATGGTCCCAAAGCATCAACTGAGAAGAGAGGCAATAGGCCAGTACACTGCATAGTAATGCACTGCTAAGTGCATTGTGGAGGGTTTACTCCTTCCTCTAAAAAAAATGGTAGTAGCCACTTCTAGGATCACACTAGATGGTCTATTGTAGTTTGGAAACTCTATAGTAGGATTGTCCAATGACTAGCTGGCCTACTGGTCAGACCAGTGTACTACAGTTTCTGCCAGCATAATCATCTTAGAGGGGGCCCCCTGACTGTGGTCTCAATTACTCCCATGTGCTCGCCTCCTATCAGAGGTTCTGTCCCTACTGAAGAGTAGCAGGAGGGACAAGATCGTGGGACCCAGGCCCATCCACTCTACCAGATCCCAACCCAGGGCCCAAGGGGTTTTCCAAAGCATACAGCCTAGTTAGTGCGCTAGCCCAAACTAGGCTTTCCTTTGGGTCACTTCCTAACAGTCTGGAGCACTTCAGTTTGGGACATGATCACTGGCTTAGGAGACTCTCCTCAGTCTCTTAATGTAGTATTCAAGCGATCTCCTTTAGGGCTTTCAACTGCCAAAGGAGGGGGTGGGGAGGAATCCAAATCCCAAGTGCTAGAGCAGCCTTTACAAAGCTGTAGCCTCTCCTGAGATAGTTCTCAGCACCAGTCTAGCTTCCTGGTGCAGCATGAAGCTCTTCTCCCTTTTCCTAGGGCCACCAGTGTCCTTTTAAATGTTCCTTCACAGGAAAAAAACCCCACACCTACTGAAGGGCGAGGCCTTCCTGGCCCAGTATTGTTCTACTCCCAGCCCTGGTTCAGAGCCCAGACCCAGGCTATTTGCATTTTGACAACCAGTCTGTAAGTCCATTTTCACATCATGACATATCAGAGTCTTGTGTTTAGGGTGTGGAGTGAAAGAAGCTACTTAGTGCACAAAGTAAATCTTGAAAGATGTTTAGTGCACATAGAACCTGTTCTGAGTCAGCCAAACCTAGACAATTTAATGTAAATCCACAACCCAGAATATGATTAAATTGTACTAATAATAGTACAGACGACTTGATTCTGCCAGAATAGTTTGTAAATGCCTGATCTACACTGAAAACTACATCAGCGTAGTTACATCTCACAGGGATGTGAGAAATGCACACCCTCAGAGATGTAGCTGTGCCAACCTAACCCCTGGTGTAGACAGCTCTAAGTGCAGAGAGGCATTCTTCTGTTGAACTAACTATTGCCTCTTGGAGAGGTGGATTAACTACATTGATGGGAGAACCCCTCCAATTGCTGTAGTGAGGCTACACTGAAGCACTATAGCTGCACTGTGGCACCACTGCAGCTGCACCATTGTAGCACTTCAGTGGAGACACTACCTACGACAATAGGAGGGTTTTCTGCCCAAGAGGCGGTAGCTAGTCAACAGAAGAATTCTTCTATCCATCTAGCGCTGTCTACATGGGGGCCTAAGTTAGTTTATCTAAGCTGCTCAAGGGTGTGGATTTTTCACACCCGTACAAATGTAGTTAAACCAACCTAATTTTCTAGTTTAGACCAGGCCATTATTATGAAAGTTATTAGTGCAAAACTGTTAACATCAATGTTAATTTTTCTCTCTTAAGTGTTCACCACTTGATTCAGTATAAATTCAGATGCTCATTGAAGAGCTAAACATACTTTAGTTGTTAATCAGAGAAAAATTCAGTTACTAATGAATAAATCAACTTCTATACTTACAAGAAACACAGTATGCTAATTCATCCTCATCAATGGCTAAAATGCAATACATTGTGTACTCCATTATTTCTTGATAATTATATGCAGTTCTGAAACAAGTAACACATTTAATGAATAATAAGATTTTTTAACACATTGACAGTATATTTCTTACAGAAATCCTTTAGTGATTTATGAAGAGCATAAATGAAGAAATCATATAATTGTAGCAATAATGAGGAGTGTGGTTTGCAATATAAAATGATTTTAATGGAAAAATATCTCTTTTCAGTGTTGTTTTCATAAAATCATAGAATCGTAGAACTGGAAGTGACCTCGAGAGGTCATCTAGTCCAGTCCCCTAAGTATTATCTAGACCATCCCTGACAGGTGTTTGTCTCACCTGCTCTTAAAAATCTTTGACAATCGAGATTTCACAACTTCCCTAGGCAAATTATTCCAGTGCTTAGCCACCTTGACAATCGGGAAGTTTTTCCTAATGTCCATCCTAAACCTCCCTTGCTGCAATTTAAGTCCATTGCTTCTTGTTCTAGCCTCAGAGGTTAAGGAAAATATTTTTTCTCCCTCATCCTTCTAGCAACCATTTATGTACTTGAAAACTGTTATTATTTTATCATTGTTGTCTGCTTTACATATTTCTTTAGTGTTAATGTGATTACTGGTGAAAATATTTGACATCTTCTCATTTCCCTTTGAAGACACTCTTCTTTGAGATATCCCTATGTCTTTATTTTAAAAGGCTTAAAAATGCACTCCATACCTGAGTATGTCTCTTTTCAATAGCCTTATTTAGCTGCATAAGGGTTTCTCTTAATGTGTGAAAAGGTTTAGAATGTAGTGCATAAAATCTTATATGCATTAATGATCTAATGAAAAGAAATATGTTTTCCTATTAAGAAATTAATTTTTGTTATTATATATTTGCACTGAGAACAGAACAAGTCCCATCCATACAAACTAGAGGCCCTGATTTTAAGGAACACCTCTAATTTTGGAGGGTCATTATCACTTTTTCAAATAATTGAATGTGTAATTTTGTTTCACCATATCATTGAGGTTGTAACTGGTAAAATTTAGACATCCAGTTACCTGTTTGTACTCATAAATCAGGCCCCAAAATAATGTAGATACCTAAGTGCTACTGATCTTGCTCCCAAAAGTATAGGTTGAATTACAACACTGCTGAAAATCAAGCTCATAATGAAGTGAATATCTGTCTTTAGAAAACACCTATGGGGATACCAGATGTTGAAAATGAAGCATGTTTAAACATTGTGATATAAAGGGCCACACTTACGTTAGGACCCATCGGCATCAATAGGAATTTTGCCATTGACTTCAGTTGAGTAGGATTGGGCCCTTAATTTCCAAATAAATGTGTGTAAATATCCTTATCAAAACCACACAACTATCATATCTTCTGATCAATGCAGCTCCCTTAGTAAATTAATATCAACTGCTCGTTATTTGAGTTGATCAACATTAACAGCCGGGGAATAAAATCAGCCCTGGGGCATAAAGATGCAAATCCCATAGATGGCAACAAGAGATGTGCCAGCTTAAACCAACAGTGAATTCGATCATCTTTGTAGATGATCCTTGCAGTTAAAGGGATGGGGTGACTGCAGGCCACATTCTAGAGCATCACCTATTGATATTATTTACCATCACTTAAAACTTCCTATAATACGTTGTACTTAGCAGCAGTACCACCTGTTTAATACAATGAGAAAAATATTGTAGCTAAGTAAAATTAGATATTAAAAAAATCAAAAGCCAAAAACAATATGATCATATATGTTCACTAAGAGATGACATTTTGTGACTATCTATTGTTCAGAATTGTAAAGGAATATAGAAATATTTTGGAGAAAAATTTAAGACAGGGACCTAGTGTCCTTATCTGGAAAATGTTTACATATTGGGGTCAAAATCTTCCATTTTAAAAGTTTTTACACATTTCAGAATAAAACTTGTATGTGGCAGATGTGATGTGGGAGAGATTACCTTAACTCTGTGCTTCCTGGTTTTCAGAGACTTAAGTATGCAGCATTTCACATTCTGGAAAGGTACTGGTGGTCACCCTTTAACTCTGCATTAATGATGTTTTGGGGGCAATTAATTTCCTTTGTTTTTTGAGGAAGTGGTTATAGTGAAGAGGGTATGATTGAAGGGTTCTTGTAGTGGTGTGGGGAATAAGGGGTCTTCCTGAGAACCCTTCAGCTACCATCTCCTTCTGTGTCCTTTTTCCACCTTTCCCAAAGTCTACCCTAGCCCCTGTTGTGGCATGGCATACCAGTTTTCAAGGAAATCTCCCTGTGCCCATGGATTTTAGACCAATTTGAATATTAAAATTAGGTCCTTATTAGTGTGGGCTGTATCTGAGGAATCTCTTCAGCAAATGACCCCAAACTTGCTCCACTAACTATCTGTGGCCATGATGAGTTTTAGCAGTCCAAGAAAATCCAAGTATGCATGTGGGTTTTAGAGAATATAGAATCAGCCCCTTGTAAAGTCCTCCCAACCTTAGAGTTGTGAACTGCCCCATTCATATCAATGACTATTCTCCTTGCGCTCCCAAATTCTACCCCCAACTATTGTGGTATTCTGATTTTCAGGATAATTTCCTTATGCATGTGGATTTTTAGAAACTTTGGAAATTAGTTTATTTTGGGGCACTATACATCACAACACCCTTTATGTATCATAAACCCCTAATTTGTATCATAAACTGTACCCCAGAAACTCTTTTAGCATCTTATGTTCAGGACAATCTCTCTATGCATATGGGATTTAGAGCAATTTGAATATTAATATCAGCTCCTTAGTGGGTGGACTGTATCTGAGGAACCCTTTGAACAAGTGACCCCAAATTTGCACCATGGAGTACACCCCTGCCCCTCTTATGACATACCAGTCTTCAAGACACTCTCACTATGGATGTGGATTTTAGAGCACTCTAAAAATTATAAAAGTAGCTTGGGTTGGGGTGGGGTCATACCTTGGAAAGCTCTTTATCAAATGACCCCAAATGTGCACCACAAACTCCTACTCTTGTCTCTGTTACAGCATACCAATTTTAAAGGCAATTTACCAATGCACATGGATTTCAGAACAGTTAAAAAACTGTAAGCAGCTCATTTTGTGGGGGGATTGTATATCTGGAACCCTTTGAACAAATTACTCCCATTTTGTACCACAACGTGTACTCCAGCCCCTGTTGTGGAATACATGTTTTCAAGACAATCTCCCTGTGCAGGTGAGTGTTAGAGCAATTTGAATATGAAAATCAGCTACTTATTGGGGAAGGCTCAGTAGGAGGAACACATTGACCAACTTACCCTAACTATGCACCAACTCTGCTCCTGGTCCTGATGAGGCAGAGGAATTTTTAAAACAATCTGAGTATGTAAGTGGATCGTAGAGCATTTGGTCTGAAATCTTAAACCAAAAAACCTCTTTTCTTGCGGCAAAGGAGCTGCTAACCAAGGCAGAATGCAGCAGAGCCTAGCAATGTGCACAACAAACATTCTTCGACTCTGCCAAGGTCAGGACTCCCCCTCAGTGGTCCTTGGGTTCAATTCCCCCATCTGCCTGATGTGGAAAAAGGATGTGAACTTGAGTATCCAACAGGGCAGGAGAGTAGCCTAGCTGCTGGGATGTGGGAGATTCTGGTAGAGGGCTTTCTCAGTCTCTCCTCTTGAAACTATTCTACTTTTTAGGACTAATTAAATACTCATTGGAGCAGGGACGTCAGCTTGGATCTCCCATGTCCAAGAGGGAAAAAGGAAGTAGTAACATTACAGTGCCTGTTCTCCACAAGTGTAGGTCTTTTTTTCCATGCTTGAGGCTTAGAGTTAAGCTTGGCAGAATTGATTTTTTCTTTTGTATGTAATTTTGATGGATAATATCAATGTTTATTTTTAATTTTTGTTTGTTTGTTTTTTAGCAATTGAAATTTTCACTGTAAAATCAAAGTCATCCACTTTGGGGTTTCAGGCAATGGGGGACCAGAGAATTATTATTTAATGACTGACAGTAGGAGTAGAGATTCAAAAAGTTAAAGCTTTATTACCATTAAAACACAAATTGTCAACCTCACATGTCAAAATATACAAAACAAATATCCTTAAATCAAACTTTAATAAGTTCTCAAACAGCATTTTTCTACTTTCCCAGTCTGTAAATTTGGATTATTATCGATGGAAATATTTTTTCGTCATTGTGTGCGTGTATGGTGAAATACACCTTTACCAACATTTACTGATAAAAATGTAATCCTTCCAAGCCTAGTTATAGTCCAGCCAACTCCTGAGGAGACAATGAAGATGACTGGCCAGAAGCACTTCCCAACATCCATTACCAGTGATGAGCCTGTCAACAACTGAAGTAACAGAAGAACCTGTAACATTTCGTTCACAGGGCACTGGTGCCATTAATAGCCACAATCACGCTGTATTCAGTGGATCAGTTCCAACCATCATCTTCCAAACCTGCCTCTTCTTAAACATTCTTATTTAGTTTACATGGTTAAATCCCAGTCTACATACAAGTCTAGAAAACGTAACTTGTCTCATTTTATAAGACTGCTTTATTTCTTTATCATCTTCTTCTGCACTTCCTTTTTTATGCCTGAGCTGAGTTTCTAAACCCATGTCAAAAGTGGCAGTTATATCACAGGTAAAAGCTGAGGTCCCCTACTGTTTTGGCTGTTGCATTGCTCATATTGCCACCCCAGTGCTTCACTACTGCAGACATAAGTTAAAGTGAATGCGGAAAGAACAGACCCTATACAAGTGCCATACTAATACAGACAGAGAACCTAATGTGGACTCCTGTTGTTGCTGTAAGATTTTATATGAAGGTGAATAAATCACCTCCATGAAAGTGAGCACAATCAAGTGAAGGGGGGAAAAAACTCACACACACAACCTTACCATGGAACTAGTGACCCACTGCAATTCACATTTCTAGCCAGAATATACTACCTGTCCCTACACTCAAGCAATATTATAATTTGGCAAGGATGGTGAAGCATGAGCAATTTTATGAAAATTGGCCTTGAAATGCTATTTTTTTTTGTGCTTTAACAAGAGAAGAAGAGGAAGTAAAAGCAAGGGAATATTTCCCTCTCTTTAATGAGAACGCCTATTAAAATGTTTTTTTTATGTGTGATATGAGGGTGAATAGATGGTACCAAACCACAAAAAAGAATGAAGTCTTGAGGTTTGGAATTGTCATGGCAATAACCTAGATTAGCTGCGCTCCATCTCAATTTGTTTTTTTTTTAATGGAAAAATCAACATATTGTTATTAAAAGCTCTCGTATTTATTTTGTCAGATAACTATTTCATTAATCAGTAAAGCTGACAATTTGACATAATCGGCTATGCTGATTAATGAAATGGTTTATCTAAGGAAATAAATATGAGAGCCTTTTTAATAACTATGCTTTGAATTTGAGGGAAAAGTTATATCAAATGAGACTAGAGTGTAGCACATATTAAGCAAGACATTCTAATGATTTTCTAGCTGGTTTGGTTAAAGTTCCACTTGCTTTTTTTTTTAGTTCTCTATAACAAAATTGAATAGGACTAACTAAAAACTTGGAATCAAATTATTAAATTCACATATTCCCATTGAATTGAGAATAGAGATCTTCACACATACATGAGAGCAGACTTCAATAATTGTAGCAAAATAGGAACCCCGCTAGACTTTCCAGAAATAAATTATTCTTCTTTAGAAGGTTTAGCTGTGCTGCAGCTTTTGTGACATTATAGATTACGCAATTTGAAAAAATATATATAAAAGGAAGGCAAAATTTTTCCCTCTGATCCAGAGAGTGAATCTCTTGGGTGTCTCACGGATTGAGCGCACAGAACTCTCACCAACATCAGCAGAAGTTTTGAATGCAGAAGAGGTTCAAAATATGAAACAGAGCTCTGTGGTGCACATGAGAGCAGAGAACTTTCCCTTAGACGTTCACCCATTAAATCATAACTGTGTGCTGCACAGTAGCCTAGTGTTGCCATGATAGTTCTGATCAGTTGGGGAAACTTAAGATAACAGTTCTTAAAATTAAACATTTTGGGGCAGATTGCAAAAGCCAGTTTCAGTAGATGACTTTGAAGCCAATGGAAGTGAAATGTAAACCATGCAATATGTACGTAGGAAAAACTTCTGAAAAATGCTCAGAGGAAGTATATAGCTTCTTTTCTGTTTACTTGGTGGTATTTGTGTGGTTTCTTTGCTACTATCAAAGAAATTTGATAGTCTTACCTAGATTAGCAATTAGAACACTGCTCCTCACTGCACAATAACAACTCTGTGAAGAAATGTGAATCACATACTTTCTTTGTGAACCTTGAAGGTAATCTGCTGGTTCACATTTTTAAACCTCTAGCTGAAGTCAATTTATGCATGGAATTGTGTAGCAGGAGAGGTATTACCTGGATAAAATGACCATAGCACTGTAGAAAAGTCAACAGAGGTCAAAAGGTTAGTTAGAATTGCATAAGTATTGTCCCATTTTCCAATGTTTTTGTGGATCCTTATAAGGTGAACTAAAACATCACCACAAATAATTCTGGGACCCTAAATATATTTATTCTTGTGTTTCTTTGTGAATAATATTCATGTATGTGAGAGAAATTGTTAAAAGCATCTAAAATATCAGAGGATTATTATCAGAGTATTAATATCAGAGTATTATTGACCCCAGTCCATTTTACATACTATACTCCAGTTTGAATAACAATCCTGAAATGTCAAAGTGCAGAGGTCAGAGTATGTGAGGAGAACCGTATTCTAGTAAGGAAACAATTTCTCCAATAGACTTTTAATTAAGTAAATATTTTATAGTTTATTTATCTAGCTAATTTACTGTGACCTTTAGATGCATCGATTTAACTGTTTTACTGCTGCCCTCACTCCCTTACAACAAAGGGATGTTATAATGTGGTGAAGGTGGCCATTCTTATACTAATCTTTTGAAAGAATGCTAGGGTACTTTTAGTATCAGTACAATAATGGAAAAAATAATTAATTGTAAAATTATAAAAGACAGCAAATGAGTATAGTATGCTGTGTTTGGCGGGAGGGCAGAAACTAGCATGGCTTTTGAAGGAGTAAATTATGACTCATTTGTTAAAAAGTTTTTTAAAAGACCTAATAAAATGCTGTGAAAAGGAAAATGGGCAGATATACAATTGTTTTTCTCTTTCAAAATGCATTTCATAAAGCTGTTCACAAAAAGCTATTAAGAAAAATCTAGTAACCTCTGGCTAAAATGTAAAGTCATGACTTGTATTAAAAACTGGCTAAGGGAAAGGAAGTAAAGAGTAGGAATAAATGGCCAATTCTCAGAAAAGGAAAAGATTAATTATGAGATGTCGTTGGGATTAGTACAATACATATAAAAAACAATATTGTTCAATATGCTTAGAGGCCTTCAGGCAAGTGGTGTTGACCCATGTGAACTGTTTGACTCAAATCATAAAAGTACAGTACTTGAAATTAGCTTGGATTCACATTCTAATCATACCTGCGAAATAGCACTGGTTTCTTTAAAAAATGTTCTGTTGTGAATTGGTCATTGAAGCTCTTTGTGAACTTTTCTGTTTTCTCTGAATTTCTGCAAACTTTTTCAGGCTGCTGTTCATGGTGTGTTTCAAGTTCAAGTCCCATTTGACCTATCTTAAAGAAACTGGCAAGTCACAATATAGTACATGTCCTGGATTTCCTAGCAGTGAAGGGGTTTAGCACAGGAGAAGCCATTTCCCTGTTTATGAGGAGGGATCCATATCAACTAAACTATATGATTCAGCTAGAAACATTTTTTACAAATCCTACATGTTGTTCCTGTGGCATAGTAAGTCACAGAGAACCCTTATAATTAATCTTCTTGTGTTTTCAGATTGACTTTGCAGCAGCGGCCTCTTACGTTATTACAACAATGAAGTTCTCAAGCAGCAGATTTGGTACTTTTCTTCCACAAACTCCTAGCCTAGTGCCTGACCTATAAGGCCATAGACCAGCAGTGAGGGGGGAAGCAGTAACAGTCGGATTCAAATCTGAGCAAAGCAACAAAGACTGGGATGATAAAGAAGGCCCTGCAGAGCTGTAGCGAGGAGGCTGAAGGGGGCTCTCTGGAACACAGAAACAGCCACCTTCCAATGTTTATAAAAGGCTGAAACCTGCAATAGTCTGTTGCAGCCAAGATGCAGCCAGACACTGGGTATTAGGTTGGGGAAGAGGTCAGTTTGATCTCAATATAGGCCAAGGAGGAGGTGTGTCAGGAAGATGGGGACGGTGTGCCAGAAAAAGGGAGGGAGAGGGGGGCTTGCAGCTTAACTGTTACCATGGGAGTATCATGCCAGCAGGAGACATGAGGGACAACTGCTGCATCTGGATGAGAGCAGGACAGTGCAAAAAGGCCTCCAAATGGGACTGAACTCTGGCCAGTGTAGCCAATAGATTAATCAGTAAGCACTCCTCAGGCAAAGAATGAATTAGAAGGAGTACACCAAGCACTAGGCCTGAGGAGCCCAGTGATATATAGTTACCCAAATGTCTTCACCTGTTTTTGATTGCCCCAGCAGCTGCATTATGCACAACTGTGTTGTTCTTTTACTGTCACTGACATAGCTATTCAGTGGCGGATTAGCCACTAGGCGAAAGGGCCCCGGGCACGGGCCCCGGCCAATTGTGAGGGCCTCAGAAAAACGGGCACCTCCGCACCCTGACCCACTCCACCTGCCTGCTCCAACCCCATTTCCTAGGCAGGAGCAGCAGGCAGGCAGGCAGGAGGTACTGCACGCAGAAGGGGTGGGGAGGTTTCCCCACTTGCTCTGGCCCAGGGTTCCACAGGGGGGAGGGATAGCTCAGTGGTTTGAGCATTGGCCTACTAAGCCTAGGGTTGTGAGTTCAATCCTTGAGGAAGCCATTGAGCAATCTGGGGCAAAAATTGGTCCTGCTAGTGAAGGCAGGGGGCTGGACTCAATGACCTTTCAAGGTCCCTTCCAGTTCTAGGAGATTGGTATATCTCCAATTAAAAGCTTAATATGCCTCTGTAGCTATTATAATAGGGCATTGTCTCCCTTTCCTTTCTGTTAGTAAATAATGCTAAAATTTTGTCATGGATATTTTTAGTAAAAGTCAGGGACAGGTCATGGGCAATAAAGAAAAATTCACAGAAGCCCATGACCTGTCCCTGACTTTTACTAAAAATATCTATGATAAAGTGGGAAGGGACTGGGCAGCTGCAGGGTGGCTGGGAGCTCTGGGGCCCCCACCACCTGTGGGAGCTCAGAGCTCCAGGGTCCCTCTAACCCCCATGTCAGAAGGGAGCTACACATGGCGGCAGGAAGCTGTGGGGGTCCCCCTGTCCTCTGTAGCGGCCAGGAGCTGTGGGGTACAGCCCTGCCTGCAGTGACGGGAGCTGTGGGGTATCCCTGCTGCCCATGGAGGCTGGGAGCTTGGGGGCCCGCTGCTTCAGGTGGCGGTGGTACCTCACTGCTTTCTGCTGCTGCGGGAGGCAGAAAGGCCCTGCAGCTCCCAGCCGCCACAGCTAAAGTCACAGAGGTCTTCGGAAGTCATGGATTCTGTGACTTCTGCGGCCTCCATGAAAAAATCTTAGCCTTACTAGTAAATGACCCTGTTTAAGCTGTGTCTGAGTGATTATTGGTAACACAGCAGTTGTTAGGGCCCCTTAAGCATCTACAGAACTTGCACCTGAACTGATGGGACACCTGGCTTGCTACCAACTAATTGCAAAGGTTTGGTATCCCCTTAAACTCACCCCTTCAATGTCATAACCTTCTCTAATTCCACCAGCTTCAAGCAAATATCTTATTTTTATTTTATATTTGGCCCAATGATCATATATAAGTTTCTAAAGGGGAAATTTTCCTGCTATCTGACTTTTACTGTGTTATCACATTGAGGAACAGTGTGAGATGGACAAGGAGGGAGAGAGGCTTCAGGGCATACAGTGCATCAAACATTTACCAGCCAAAGTGACACCAGGTCAACCTCTCTCACACACACAGCCATTCACTATTGTAAGGTAGTTAAACAATTGTATTCAGTTGCTCATTTAAAGGTAAAATAATGATCTCCTGGATGAAAGAAAGTGGTCCTATTTTTCCTTTCAGTTCCAATTAATTTCATTTTACACATTTTACACAAGGCAGCATCTTGCATCAGCCTCAAGTCAACTTCCCTGAGTCACTTCCTACCACAGTCTGCATCCCAGCTTGCCACCATCTGTCCCTGGGGATCACTGCCTTCTGTGCTTCTAGCCCTGGTCCCCGTTGCCAGGTGCTGTGGCTCCCCCATTCCCTGGCTTGTTATGGGCTCAGCTCATGTTCTTCCCTGGAGTTCCCACAGCGCGTCCTTCTCCCTGGCCTGCTCCCACTCAAACATGCTTGGCATGGGCAAAAGTGTGGGACCACCTTAGCCCAGAGTTGTTCCTTAACCCCTTCCTGTCCAATTAGGTATTTATACACTCTGTCACGTTTTTTTTTTTAAAGGAACCAAGTAGGAAACTTAAAACAATGACACAGATACGAGTCCTTGATGAAACAATGGAAAAACTCTTCATTGGGGTCTACCCCCAAGCTACCTCAAGCCAGGCTAAGAACAATTTGCTCTTTTCAAGTCTAAACCTTGGATCAAAAGGAGGCTACTAGACATTAGATGACCCTTGACCTAGAAAGAGGGAGGGGACTGAGTACATGGCTGAGTGCTACCCAGGGTGTGAGTACCAGCTGATAGGCAGGCAAAGAGACACACAGAGACAGAGAGAGCATGCTGTAAACAGGACAGTCTGCTTCTCCCAGCCAGAAATGGAGGTTAGCTGGGCTGAGAAAAACTTACAATGTTGGCAAGGAAAGATTAAAATGTCATTAAGGGGAAATAGGGATATGGAGTTCTTTACTGTTTGTACCCTTTACTCTGAGTGCTTTCATTGGGTGAATGAATAAATAAGGCTGTGTTTTGAAGATGCTGTTTTGGAGTGGCTTTAACCACATCGCTGGTCACAGGTACCTAGATTGAGAGAGCTAACAGGAGCCAAATTAAGTTGGGCCTGTCACATTAACATGATTAGGAAATGTGGGGGAGGGGCTACAGCCCAAAGATCCAATCTCAGAGTTGGACCATGTGGTTCGATCCAGAGTGAAGTGAAGGAAGCTGAGCCTGTCATTGAAGGAGTGCACTCAAGAGGGACTAAAACAGGTCTCAAGTGGAGTTTGCCCTGTAACTGTGATGTATGTATTAATATTATGATTATGGTTACTAATTAATGAGAAGAGTTGAAACTGTTGGTGAAGTGACAAAGGTTAGCAAAAACAAGGTGGGGTTGTGAAGAACCACTGAATGATGGACATAATTGGGAAACTCAGTGGCAGATGAAATTCAACATCTGACCTATAACCACTGACCTATAAGATATGTTAATAGAGGCCTGCCTCAGTTTCTCTTGTTGAAGCTGTTCCACTGTGAATAATTCATTTAAAAAGTCATTGGAGCAGGAGGACTGCATTTTGGGTCTCCCACCTCCTGGCTGCATTCTGTAAGCACCTGCCTAGAGTCATTCTCATGCTTGTGCTCAGTCTCTCTCTGGCCAATGTCTCCATTATTTATCCACAGTGGAGCAGCTTCAACAGAAGAATGCTATAGCACTATATCCTATGGCTCAGTGGTTAGGGCACTCACCTAAGAAGTAGTAGACCCCTGTTCAAATCTTAGTCCCTCAGGTGGAGGAGGACCCAAACTGGGGTTCTCACCAGTGATGTAGCTAGGACAGGAAAACTAGTTGAAAACCAGACACCTGGTCATCCTCCTGTAGAGAGGCCTACCTAAGTGTGCCACAGGATTCAGGGACTATGTTATCCACTGACTCTAAACCATGAGTGGTGTTTTGCAGATAGGGATGGGAAATGGGTCATGGTAAAGGGACATTTGCCCATTGGACATTCACACTAGCAAGTGGGGAACTGAGTTAATGGACTACTGCCAAAGTTACTGTGATGGAATGTTTTACTTATTACTCATTTATCTATGCTGATGTGTTTACCCAAGTTGAGGCTGCGTTCCCTTTTTCCCTAATAAAGTTTTCCTTCACAGATTCAGTGTTTGCCAGTGGAGAAGTATTGCCTACTAAGGGTGCCCAAGAAAGGTATTTAGCGATCCCAGAAATTCTAGGTGGGAGCTCAAGCTGGTGATGTCTGTTAACTTTAAGAGGGACCCCTAGCAATTTATTGTTGCTGCCAACAACACATGGCAGAAGTTTTACATATGAATACAAATAGAGTCTTCAAGAAGTTACAAGAATCACTGTGCTTCAGGGCAAAAGGTATCAGTAGCTGAGGCCAGGAAGGAATCTCCCCTCATTTCATAGTTGGGTGCATTATGAAAGTTTATATGCCTTACTCTGAAACATTCAGCATTGTCCACTATTGGAGACAAAATACTGGACTACACAGAGCAGTGGTCTGATATGAACTGGCAATTCCTGTGGGGAGAGAGTTGGCTGTGTTTGTGCAGGTAGACAAGTATAAGATATTTCAAAATCACAAATGGTTTTCCCCAAAGTAACTTATTTTTCAGGCAGTCCAATACTTTCCATCTCCTTCACTGGCCTTGATTTAAGCTTCTTATAAAAATTATAGAACTTACAGGTATATTTTAATGAAAACTTTCTTAATCTTAAAATGAGACTTTAAAAGGATTTTTGTGGAGATCCAATACATAGATACATATATATGACCCAGTACCATACGTTATGATTCTGTAATATGGGTCTGTATAATTTACTTTATTGCTTGTAACAGTTTTCCCAACACTATTTGCTGAAGGATATACTCAGAGTTCTCCAAGAGCTTTTCATCTCCCGTGTATATGATGTGTTCATCACAATACCTTTTTTCTCCTTTTAATAATGAAAACACATCCTGAAAAAAGTCCCAAATTAAATTACTTTGACAACTTCAATTGGGGGATTAAAACTTCTCTTCATCTTTTCATTACTAGAGAATCCAATAGGTAGAATTATAATCACAATTTGAAAGGGAACCGTCATATCTGGGTTCTTTAAAAATGCAAACATATTAGCTCCTAACCACTGTATTCACCAGAGGATAAATTCTGATCTCAGTGGTACTGGTAAAATGAATTGAAATCAGAATTTGGTCTCCAGGTTTTCTCATGGCAATTATCTGCTTTCACACTAAACACTCTATCAGTGCAATTCACCCCTTTGTAGAGTACATACAGCACTAGGACTCTGAACCCACACAAGCCCTAGTTCGAGGGCTTAACGGGGATTTAAGTAGTACCTGGGACTTGTGCTGAGAACCCTGCTCAGGAAGCATATATACAAGATACTACAACTCCTTTAATTTAACAAATAGCTTAATCTCTCAACACCTAATGAAGTAAAGCAAAACTCCATTTTTTTCTACCAAATGTCCCATGGGTTAATTAAAAAACATAAATAGTGGATATGAACACATTTCTATAACTTAATTATCAGGTGTTTTCTTTTGTCTTGAAGTTGTAGAATATTCATTTATTTTTCTCTTCTATCTCAGTTACATTATTCTTTAAGAACATTTATACTTGTATACCTATATATAGATGTGTGCGTGTGCATGTAAGAGAGAGAAAAAAATCATAGAATGCCAAATATCGTCATTTAAGCAATACTTGTTGACATTTCAATGGCTGTCAATGTTTTTCAGCTCACAGCATCAAAGCTACCAATTTGTTGTTGACAGGCAAAATGCAATAAATATCAAGTACAATAGAGAGAACAAGAGAGAAAATGATTCTATACTGGATTCAATAGGAAAAGCAGGATGGACTTTCAAACACTAGATATGAGCATGTTTAAGTGATTTGTAAATATGATTTTGTTGAACCTCAATTTGTAGATGTTCACTGTATAGGCAGATACCGTCAGGAATTTTAGATGAAGATAAATAACTTGCGTGTTTACTGGCTAATTATTCAGGTGTGTTAGTGACTCTATACTTTGAGATTTGCATTTAAAGCAGGACTTAAATCTCTCTATTTCACACATTAAAATTACAATGTAGCATCCACATTTTACATGACAACTTTTCATGGGCCAATTGAATTTTCCTTTGTATTTACTTGGATGAATATTTACAAACTTTGGCAAAGGAAACTTTTTTTAAAAATGGACTTTTCTTTTACCAGATGCTTCCAGCTGAAGAACTCCAAACTCCAGACTTCACACCCCACCCAGATCACAGAGTGGAATAGTTTTAAAAATTTTGATTTAACAAAGGTGGCAAATTAAGTTTCGGGGAAGTGAAGGTGCACAGTTCATTTGAAAATCAAACCATTTTATTTAGGTGCCTAAATATGGATGTAAGGTCCAGATCATTAAAGAAATCAGTGAGAGTTAAGTGCCTAAATCCTTTTGTGGATCTGGCCCCAAGTGTCTAGCTTTAGGTACCCAAGTTTTGTCACCTCCTTTTACTACTTTTTTTAACAATGAACTTTGCCTGATTTTGAACAATCTTTTAAAATGGAGATTTTCCCAGAAAAACTCAAAGGGCTTGACCTAGGCCTGCCGCATAGCTTCAACGGCTCATGAATTCAGTGGACGCTGTAGGTGGGCTGTGCTTCTCAGGATCAGGCTCAAAGATTCCAGGTCTATTCTAGTGTCACTGAAGTGGAACATTTGCTGGCACAACAGGTGTAACATTTGTCTTTGTTTTTCTATTTCCCTCACAGCAGACACTGTAGAGGATTTACTTTATGCATTTGTAGAAAAAATCTGATGGTGGCTGCCTCAGTACGGAGCTTGTCTCTGTTCTACAGAATCCTACTGGTTTCAAAAGTGGAAAAGATATGCCTGAGTGGAAAAGAAAGCACTGCTACTAATGGGGGGTTGTTTCAAGGTTTGTCTCGTTTTAGGTCACTGCCTGAGCAAACAGCATGAATTTTTTATTCTTCTACCAGCTAATTAGAAATGGACACTTCTTAAACCAAGTGCCCATCCTTTAACAAGCTAGCACTAATCTGACCCTCGAATCAGAGGTGGTAAAAAGCAAAAGGAAGTATCGGTCAAATAAATTATTTAATGAGTATTGCTTTTATTCTTTGAATAGTTTTTTGAATAGTTTGAATATTATTAAAATCTGCTGAATTATTCAGGGATAATTTATTTACAACTCTAGAAGATGACAAAAAAAAGATTATCGGTAATCAAATAAACGAGTCTGCAAAAAATAGTAATGTGAAATGAATAATAGCACTGTTAATTGAATAATGTATTCAGTTAATTGAATAATGTATTCAAGTTAATAGAATAATGTAGTTAGTTAATAAAATCTAACCAGCTCTATCGTGGATCTATATCCTGTATCTTTGTGTTCTAGTTAAATATATGCTGTATTCTATTTAAATAATTAGGGCTTTATTCATACACTGTACCAGCAGTGGCCTCCATACACCAAGTGGTGTTCGGTCCAGAGGGAGAGAGGTGATGCTTGCATCATCCCTCTTCCCCAAGGTTTTTATGAGCCTACTATAGAGAGTGTAATTGTTTAGGAGAGTGGCTAACTTGAGGGCCTCACAAGGGTAAGATAAAGACTTTCACTACTAGGTTTGAGGTTCAAATCTACCCTAATTTGCTAGGGCTGAGAAGTTATGTGGTGCTGACTTTTGGGTGGCTCATAAAACTGGTGATAATCTCAGTCTTGTTCCCTATGGATAGGTGTCCACATGGTTAAAACACCATTATGATAGATAATCATTGATAACAGTCACAGTTGAGAGGCTGTAGTTTGACGTAGCATACAGAGTTAACTACTCTCTTGCAGAATTTCACCTGCAGAGGCTTGTTCCTGAGGGAATTCTGCACCAAAAAAAAAAAATTCTGCACACAATATTTTAAAATTAGCAAAATTCTGCAAATTTTGTCAATAAATAAATGTGGCAGTGGGGAGCACAGGCCACTGGTTGCACAGAGGTGGGAGATCACCCTGCAGCCCCCTGGGAACATGGACTTAAGAGTGAGGCTGCACCTGACCCTGACACAGTGCAAGGGCAGGGCCTGCTTCAGAAACACCCTGGGGCCCTGCCCCTCCATGCCAGGCACACCAGATGTGGGCAGGCAGGCTCATCCCAGCAGGATCCAAGTGTGGAGGGGCTTAGTGGGGGGAAGGGATCCAGGTGTGGGGTGGGAGTGTTCCGTGGGGTGCAATCTGGGTGCAGGTGGCTCAGTGGGGAGTCTGGATGCAGGGGGAGCTGGATGAACAGGGGTTTGTTGGGTGGTTTGGGTGCAGAGGCAATGGGACTCTATGGGGGATCCAGGTGAAGGTGGTTGGGGCTCAGCAGGGAGTTCTGTATGGGGGGACTCAGCAGGGGGGTATGAGTGCTGTAGGAGTGGGGCTTAGTGGGGTGGGAGTCCAGGTGAAGCAGGTTGGGATTTAATGGGGTGAGGGTCTGAGTGTGGGGAGCTTGTCAGAGTGGTCCAGCTGCAGGGGATGTGTGGCTTGTCGGGGTGGGTGTTTGAGTGCAAGGGCTCAGTGGGAGTGGTATGGGTGCATGGATGGGGGTCCGGATGCAGGGGGGGTGAGACTTAGTGGGAGGGTCTGAGTGAAGGGTGGCTTTGGATGCAGGGGGGTGAGGCTTGGCAGGGTGGTTGATCTGGTACAGGGGGCTTGGTGCAGGGGGTTGTGAGTGTAAGGGGTGAGGCTTGGTGGGGGGTCTGGTTATGGGAGGGGTCCAGATGCATGGGATTAGGCAGATGGGGTGCAGTTCCATGTACAGTGACCCCTCCCCTCAGAGGTGAGGAGCAATGGGGGCAGGAAGCAAAGGGAGGAATATGCAGAGATTCCTGCAGCTGGGGAACATTTCTGAGGGTGGGTCTGACCTAGCCCTGGCTGCTTCTTGCAGGGGAAAAGGAAGTCCCGTCTTCTCCAACCCCCAGCCCAGCCAGGACTAGCAGCTGAGCCTGGCGCAGGGTAGGAGCCACCAGTTGAGGCATCCCCAGTCCGCACTCCCCCAAAAATGATTTACCAAAACGATGTGCTCGTGCTTCTGGTGAGGGGCATATGACCAATCTTACAGTTTTCCTTTGCTTCCCCATGAGAAAGTCATTTTTTTTTCCTGCAGGAATGCAAAGAAATCTGTGGTGGACATGAATTCTGCATACATGCAGTGGTGCAGATTTCCCCTAGGAGTAGAGGATGGCCCCTCCAGGTTAATGGAACAGGGTTGAGGAACAATACCCAGGAACTGAGAAAATGGTTCTGTGGCTGTCAGTACTTCTCCTTTTCTGAAAATAAAGAATTTCAGTCTTTACGGCTGCCAAGATGGCATGCTTCTATGAGTGTTAAACTCACATGAAAATGGAAAAGAAAATGAAAAACAAATCAAACATTACAGTTAGTTACAGAACATGTTTCTCATTCATAACCCAGTAGCAAAGATTCTCTCTGCAGTGATGTTTGGACACTCATCAATGCCTGTTTAAATAAAATGTTAATTCTCTCTAGTCAACAAGTGTCATTTAATACTTTTATTAAGAGCAACTCAGCAAAATTTGTATATGCAAGAGGGAGTGATATATTTTTTTAAACAGATTGCACTTAAATCCTCTGAAAGGTCAGGATTATTTGGCAGTACTTTACATTGAATATTCTTATTCTTTCAAGTAGTTAATTCCAATCTAAGAAATTTTAATAGGCCCTTCAGTAGACTAGAGAAAATAATACAAATATTTGCTGTGAATATTTGCTCAAATTTTTAATGGATTTCTTTTCGCTATTTTCATGCCCCTTTTATGTTGAATTTCCATAAATGTTTGAAGCACTAAGTATTACTGACACAAATGTACATAGAAAGCAAATTTCACAGTCATATGCATGAGTATTCACTCAACTCAGATGTTAGCTTTGTATTTGTAAGCATCTATATTGGATCCATGGACATGCTGGTTACTTAACCAGGGACCTCTGGAGTTAAAAGCATGAGCTTCTACAGCTTCATCTTGAAGTAAACAATCTGGTCTCATAGCTGGGAGCTGTAACAGACTCATACCTTCTGTGGATAAGGCACAGATGGGGACACATACCACATACTGAACAGTGAGTTAAACTTGCTTGCTCATTCAATCAAGGAACTGGAGCGATACTGTGCACCCACTCACAGCTAAGCAACATAGCCCATATTTCCAATAATCACAATCAATCCACAGAATACAATGTTTGATAAATTTTTCTTGAATAAATGTGAGGAAAAAGTGAATAAATATATTGACTAGATTATTTGTTGGGAATCATTCACTCAGATCTTGATCTCTCTCTCTATGCCTGGACAGCAGCTGTCTAATAAGTGATAAAGTATTCTCTTAAAGATATTGCCATAGGTGCCCTCAGGCTTGACCAATCCAGCTCTTTCCTAAACTGAAGTAAAAAGGAGAAATAAACAAGGTTAAAGTTAACATGGATAGAAAACGAGTGTATAAATAATACACTATAGCAAATAAAACATAGCAAAGGAAAGTAACTGCAGGAAATTAGGTGTGATAAAATCACTTTTATGGACTATTACACAAAGCTACAAAATTTATTGTCAAGTGGATTGTATAAATCTGTGAGAAAATATTGAAAGGGGAAAAAATTGAGGCAAACCAACAGATCTACATGCCTGAAAAGCCACTGGTCCTTTGCAACTCATTTCAGAAAACATTTCTACAACAAAGATTGCAATGTACCAGTTAGGAAAAAGTCTGCTGAATCCTGCATGAGCATTGTGGTCCTGATCTAAAGCCTATTTGAATACAGAAAGAAATCAACAAATCTAGACCATGGCTTCAAAGGTTTTAGCCTTAAGAACTTGATTAATTGTAGTATGATGAATTGTGAAATGTTCTAAACTTTCCCCATGGATTTAAAGAATTGATGGAAAAGGAAATTCAGAAATCCAGACCTCTAAAAAATCTCACATTAAAACTTCTATGATTTAGCAGTTATTGTTGAGAACTCATGGAGAACAGGCAAAGTCCCAAAGGACTGGAGAAGGGCAAACATAGTACCTATTTTTTAAAAAGGGAGCAAAAAGGAGCCTGGGAATTATGGCCTTCAATACCTGGAAAGATATTACAACAAATTAGAAAACAATCAGCTGGTAAGCACCACAGAATAATAGGGTTATAAAGCAATAGCTACCATGGATTTGTCAGGAGCAAATCATGCCAAACCAACCTATTATGCTTCTTTGACATGGGGTCTGGCCTTGTGGATAGGGGAGAAACTGTAGACATGATATATTTTGATTTTAGTAAGGTTTTTGACACAGTCCCACATGACATTCTCATACGCAAACTAGGGAAATGTGGTCTACTCTAAATTACCGTAAGGTGGGTGCACAACTGGTTGAAAAAACATAATGAAAGATACGTTATCAGTCACTGATTGTCAGAGTGGGAGGATTTATCTAGTGGTGTCCCACTGGGGTCAGTCCTGATCTGATACTATTCAGTAATTTCATTAATGACCTGGGTAATAGCCCTTAATTGACTCAGGAGCAGGGGAAATGTCTTTGATTTTTCCATAGCACAGGTCCTCAGCCTTCTGGCACAACCAAAAACCATCCCTGAAGTGGTGGAGACAGTGTATGGGTTCCCCCTGACATCAGGCCTGGTTACTTTGGAGAGTGTACCTTTGGAAATGGTGATTGAGAACACCAAGAAGTCTTACGATTCAGTTTTATTAGCTCCCTGCATTTTATCTTGATTTTGGAGATATCTTGGCTAATCTTTGCTCCCAACAGAATATCTCTTTCCCCTGGAGCTTCTGTAGGGAAAACTGGCCGGGGTTCAAGAACCTGCAATCCTAGAGTCCAAGCCAGAGAACCTTGCTCCAAGAACCAAGATGTCCCTCCTCATGGCAGTCACTCTGTTGGATGCAGAAACATCAACTCTTCATGATGAACCTTCCCTACCCACATAATACCAAGACTACCACGACGCTTTCGCAAAACATAATGCAAACATATTACCTCAGCTTTGTTATTACAATTGTCCTGTGGACCTTCAACCTGGAGTTAAAATTCTGGTTAGATGCATATATTTTATGTCCAAGCCCAAGTCAGCAATCTTAAGAGAGTACATCCAGGAAAACATAGGCAAAGACTTTTTCTGCTGCTCTACCGTCCCCGCAGATGCCCCAGTAATCTTCATTCAAAAGAAAGACAGCTCTCTGAGACTTTGTTTGGACTACAGGGTACTTAACCAAATAACTGTATGCAATTGGTACCCACTGCCATTGATTCCACACTGCCAACCAGACAGGGAAACTGCAATTGATACCCTGCAAACAGAAGCTGCATCCACTGACTCAGCAGAATCAGCTAACAGCCATCTGCTCATTGGTCACCTCCAAACATAAAGCTTCCTGTTCCTGGCACACCCCTTGTCTGAGCCACTAGTTGTTAGGCATGCTCCTGGCCAGACCCTTTAAGATCAAGTTCCTGCCTTCTTGTCTCCTTGCTCCTCACTGTTCCTCTTACCTTGTCTTGTTCCCTCTCCCTTGTCCTGACCCCAGTTATTGACTCCAGCTTTGCCCCTGGCATGGATTCTGCCTTTGACTCAGGCTGTGACCCTTGGTCTGATTCCTGGCCATGATCTTGACTCTAGTCTGGGCTATGACCATTAAGTCAGACTTCCCTCTGTGTGGGGGGGGACCTAAGAGGAGGAGAGGATGCAGGGAAGTAGTTTTCTAGGGAAGGCCTAGGATTCTGGGAAGCCTGAGTAAATGGGAAGATGTGGGGATCCAAAGGCCAAAACTGGGATGCTTGGGCTGGGAGAAAGCTGGATTTGGGGAGGCATATAAAGACTGAGCCCAAGAGGAATGTGAGGCTGGACTTGGGGACTGAGGACAAAAGCCCAGCAGTTGCAGGCTGGGAGTTACATTAAAAATTGGGCCACTCTTGTTCTTCCAGTTCCTAGAGAAGACCAAGATGTGTTGTGTGTGGGAATTATGGGTTATTTTCACTAAAGCCCTTAAGCCTGTTATAGGTTCAAGTGCTTCTGTGTATCCCTTATTTCTGGCAGCACTACAGCATGACACACTATACTAGGTGCAAGGAGACTGTAATGGATGACATGCAGGATGCGGAGTCCCATGTCATGCTGCTTGAAATATTTGTTCAACAATAAAATGGAGAAAGAAGGAGCAAACAAACAAAATATTGTGCCAAATGAAGGATGTAGCCACAGCTACTAGAAGGTGACGCTCCAATTCCCTTCTGCAATGGCACAAAGCCAGATGCTTCTCATGACACTAGTGCACTTCTTCTGACAGTGTTCCAAGGAGGGGGTGGGAGCATTGTCCTGAATACATGAATAGTGATAGGCCTGCTGGACTGCTTGTCCCTGATGCGAGGGTTTGACAGCTGAGTAAGTAGTTGGGTCCCTTTGTTGCTATCTGGATGTTAATGGGTGCATTTGTCATGGTGGAATACTGAGAGAGTTTGGTATATGGGGGAGTTTAAGGAATTTATCAGAGGCAAAGGAGCAGAAGGTTCCTTTGGACCAGTATCTCTTCTGCAATCTAATCCTCCGGAATCTGCTCCCAGAGTGCCATATGTAGGGATTAGACCACCTGTGCCTCAGCCAAATGCACAAGTGTTGAGTTTTGATCTAGCAGTCTCAAACACAATGGGTTCAGGCAGATTCATGTTCCCACTTGGACCATTTACTCAGCATTAATATGGTTTAGTTCAACAAGTTACTAGTCTTTAAATGAGAATGGCAAGGACCTGTTGTGACATTCTATACCTTGGGGGAGCGTACTGTAACCCCCATATTCCTCATTTTCATATAATCATGATATTACATATAAAGCATGCCTTGTAAGGTATCAGCGGAAAGGTTATGATCTGCTGAAAGTAATTTCTCTATCCATATAAATGTATCATTAATGCATATGAAGTTATGAGAATTGTGTTGTATGGTGATCACTAAAACATCCTGTAAGTTGGGGAGTCAGCCAGATATTAGCTCCCCAGAGACAACAGCAAGGAAAGTAACCAACACCCAGGCGGGGTGTCAAACCGTCCATCAACAGCCATTGTCCAGCAAGGGAGCTACAATGCAATAACTCACCTGCATGAGGCCGCACCAGGGGAACTGCTCAACATTGCTTGGAGAGATTCAGCAATGCCCCCAGACATGCCTGGACTTGTGGTCCCCAAGCACGTGGACTGAGAGTATAAAACAAACAGTGGACACATACTGGGCTCTTCTCCTGCCAACACCTATGCTGCAAGCAACTAAGACACTGAGAAGAAGACAAGACTCCAACACAGGAGATTGGCCCCGGTTTATGGAACAAACCTGTATATTAAGGACGGCAGTATCCAGTGGGGTGAGAAAAACTGCTTAATGTAGCTGTTGCCCAGTCTAATAGGGTTGAGAATTTAGACTGTGTGCTTATATTTTCTTTTCTTTTGGTAACCACTCTGACCTTTTGCCTATCACTTAAAATCTATCTTTGTAGTTAATAAATCTGTTTGTTTATTCTACCTGAAGCGGTGCGTTTGGTTTGAAGCACGTCAGAGATTCCCTTGGGATAACAAGCCTGGTACATATCAATTTATTTGTTAAATTGACGAACTCATATAAGCTTGCAGTGTCCAGCGGGCATAACTGGACACTGCAAGATGGAGGTTCCTAGGGTTGTGTCTGGGACCGGAGATATTGGCTAGTGTCATTTGGTTGCACAATCCAAAGAGCAGCTTACATGCCAGAGGCTGTGCGTGAACAGCCCAGGAGTGGGGGTTCTCACAGCAGAGCAGGGTAAAGCTGGCTCCCAGAGTCAAGGATTAGAGAGACCTAGCAGATCACCATTCCGGATAACACCAGGGGAACGTCACACCTGTGTTATGCAGGAGGTCAGACTAGATGGTCACAAAATAATGGTCCTTTCTGGCCTTAAAATCTATGAATCAATGTAAGAAGGAGATATGTGGTCTAGACAGCTCCTACATTTTTGTCTGGACTGTGACACTGATTTTCTGTGTGACATTGCTTAAGTCACCCCTCTATGTCTCAGTTTCTTCATCTATCAAATGGTTATAATACTAGCAAACCCACAGGAATGCTGTGAGGCTTAATTCATTTAAATTAGTGAAGCATTTGAAGTCTCTGGAGAGGAGATTAAAGATATGAGAACTATACTGTTATGTAAATACTCACATTCTTTCTGTGGTCTCCACTGTGTTATAGGAAATCAGTCATCTGGGGCTTTAAAAATCGATACTCTATAAATTGGCTGTTGCTTGCTTATGGAGTGTCTCCAAACCAGAAAAGCTTATAACAATAACAATAACAATAAAATAGCTAGTGGAGTAGCAAGGCTATTGAGGCAGCTTACTCTGACTTCCATGCCCATGTGAACTTGCGTCTACCATTTTCATCAAAATCACTTGCTGTCTGGTGTGTATGTGCACTCATAAATCTACCAGTCTCTCTCACATTGGAAGCGTGTGTAATTCCTATGCTTTAAAGTACTCCTTGTAAAAGTAATACAAGAAAGTGACAAAAAAATAAAAACCTCCACTGATTTAAATGGCATAGTCCTAGCACAGGTTAAACACCTCCAAAAATTTACAGCCAAGATTAAGAGATCAAATACTATAGAAGAAAATGAATTGTTGGTTCGTAGAGCATGAACTAGCTTGTAAATGGTACAGCACAAGTCTCTGAGGTTTTGTTTGGGTGGCCTGATAAATTTCCCTTTTTGGTTCTGCCTGAATCTATCCACTCTGAATGTTGCCTCCACCAGTTGCTTAGGATTTTTTTTTTGTCCTTGTCACTTGTCACTTTATACTCAAGACTGAACTGACATAGCAGAAATGTGCTTTATTAAAAGTGTCTTTGAACTTCATATGTAATTATGGTGGATGCACTTTAAATGATTCTACTGTTTTCAAAGATATTGCTAATACTACCAGTATGCTCCATTTTATGTTGAGGGACTCTCTCCTAGACCAGTATAATCTTTCAAAATGGTAGAAACGTCTTAAGTATCGCCACTGTACGTAGCAGTTTTTGTGAAAAACACATTTAAATCCTCTCACCTCTTTTAACGGAGGATCACTGTTGGATCAATAGCTGAAAAAGTTATGTAAAATATACTTTCATTTAACATTCATATGCATAAGGGTAAAGGCTATTCGATGGTGGATGTGACAACTTGAGTGGCATGACGTTTTTGTCTCAACTTCTAGATAGCACTTGAAAGCAGACTGAATAAGCAGTCAGTGTACTCATTTATTTGTAGAACTAGAGAGCTGTTCTGCAGTGGAAGCAAGAAATACATGTCTACTGAAGGAAGTGCCTAAAGGATGAGGTTATCTTTGGATAGAGAAGAGAAATATTTGTTACAACTTCCTGTTATGATCCCATTTTATTCACTGCTGTCTGGACAAAAGTAGCATCTTTTCCTCATGTACTAGCTGATTAGCATCTAAAACCAGTGCTTAATTTGTACTGGGGCTTGCCAGAGCTGAGCCCTGGCACCTCTAGGCTTGGCAGTTCACAGTCATGGCACCTCTGGGCTAGCTGCATCTGTCATGAAAGTAAAAAAACTGCTTGAGCCCTGGGCACCTCTTTCACTACAAATTAAGCACTGACTAAAACACTGGTCCTCACTATATATTAAATATTACAAGCTGGGGAGTGGGGGAAGATGGGACACACAAACATTCATTGTTAGCCTTAAATGCAATCCTGCTGGTCTATGGGCCAGATTCTAGTCTCAGTTACAGTAGGGTAAATCCAAAGTAACTCCACTTCAGTTAATGAATTTCTCCAGATTTACACAGTTCAACATGTTTAAATCTATGGATGAGTATTTTATCTTTGGAAGTCAGTAACATCCACGCATTTACTAGGAGGATGGACTGTAGAATAAGATGATAATAGGAGCCCAATTCTCTATTGTCATGAACCTTGTGTAGTCACTGATACCAGTGCAAAAATGGATATAAAATACTGCCAAATCAAAATGGTAATATTTTATGCCTACTGTGCACTGGAATAAATCACTACATAAGGTGCTGGGCAACAGTCACTCAGGTCCAATTATTGTCTATAAAAGTACAGTTGTAATCTGAGAATATTTCTTGGATCTGTTATGTGCAAATGGAAGCAATAGGGACAGATCACTCTCTAATCACTTTTGTGAACAGTGGTGTAGAATGATGTACTGTAGATGTTTAAAAAAGCTACTCTACCTAATTCTTCCCTCAGACATGAATGCAATAGACACCGAATTCAATTTAAGTTAAAACAGATTGTTTCTGAAGGCAGAGTTTAGCCCACTATATCTGTCCCAAGGGTTACACATTGTCATAACAATCTTTAGACTGAGGGTTGGCAATTGCTTTTGAGACTCCGATACCATAGGTGTCATCTCCACCGAGCTCTCCTTTTCTGTCAAGCTCAGGTGCAAGAGAATCAATCCCAGTCTTCTGCATAGTCACCTACTGTGCAAGATGTAGTGATTACATAGCAGGTACGATAATTGAGGAACTAGAAATACACATACAGGCTAACAGCCCATTCATCAGACTAGATTTTTTTTGTTGCTGGCAAACAAGATCAAATTATCATTTTGGGTTATGTCTCCCGTTCTGTTGAGTATAATGAGCCTGTTGTGTCCCGCTCTGAAAAACCACCATTATGATAATATTCACTCTGATGGATAGGACAGAACTTGGGTTGCTTCCAAGAACAGAATTCCTGTAGCCCTTCCAAGAGGCTGGTAGCAGGTGGTTGAATGCATTCTTGCTTCTCAACGAGCTGGTTGTGTTGCTTCTGAAATGTTCCAGGAAGACAGTCTCTAGAAGATGCTCTCACCTGATATATAGGTGAGATGCTAAGCCTGATATATAGCAGCATATCATGACGCAGGAATATAACTCTTTGTGTTTCTTGTTTGTTTTGTGGGTGAGAGTCATCAGGTGTAATGCAATTACCAATAATTTAGACAATTTTAAAGACAACCAGGGCCGCTCAGAGAATTCAGGGGGCCTGGGGCAAAGACATTTTGGGGGCCCCTTCTATAAAATATTGCAATACTATATTCTCCTGAGGGCCCTTTCGGGGCCCACGGCAAATTGCCCCACTTGCTCCCCCCGACGGGCGCCCCTGGGAAAAATAAACCCAGTTTTGAGAAAACTTCTTTACAAGGTATCACTGGTTCTCAGAATCAGCTAGTGCTAAAAGGCACTAAAGCTCATTAAAAGGGTTGGACAAATATTTTCCACCAAAAATTTTTTTTCTGGATCGAAAACTAGGGGTTTTTAAAAAGCAGAAAAAAATCACGGACAATGTCTGCTTTCCTTCAAAATTTGTTGTTTTTTTAATTGAAAAGCTGAAATTAGTCTGCCAAAACCTGATCATGGTTTGAGGTTTCAGAAGTGTGTGGCCAAATATTTGCTGCTTGCTGTGTTTGATTGTTTAAAGAAACAATAAAAAAATTCTGCTTTAAAAAAAATCCAAAACTTTTGAACCACCTCAGCTTGTAACCAAACACCTGAGCCCATCCAGGCAGAGATTTTTCCAGGTTTCTGATACTCTGCTGGCTTCCTTGACTCATATCTGTCTCCATAACTTTGGGTTCATTTAGGTTAGAACATAAGAACAGCCATATTGGGTCAAACCAAAGGCCATCCTGCCCAGTATCCTGTCTACTGACAATGGCCAATGCCAAGTGCCCCAGAGGGAGTGAACCTATCAGGTAATGATCAAGTGATCTCGCTCCTGCCATCCATCTCCACTCTCTGAGAAACAGAGGCTAGGGACACCATTCCTTACCCAATCTGGCTAATAGCCATTAATGGACTTAATCTCCATGCATTTACCTGTTTCCTAGAGACTGGCGCCATGGGGTCCCTCACAAACTGGAGACGGTTACTGTGGGTTTGTCTTTAGTATAGCTTATGTACATACTCCACGAACTGATCATTTGAGCTTGTTCCAGAATCTGGGAAGAGCCTATGTTGTCAAAACTGAAATGCTCAAAATAGCACATGCATGTGAATGGACACAGGGTGCTAAAATTAAATTAATCCAGGGGTTCTCAAACTGGAGGTCAGGACCCCTCAGGGGGTCACGAGGTTATTACTGGGGGTCGTGAGCTGTCAGCCTCCACCTCAAAGCCCACTTTGCCTCCAGCATTTATAATAGTGTTAAATATATAAAAAAGTGTTTTCAATTTATAAGGGGGGGGGTCGCACTCAGAGGTTTGCTATGTGAAAGGGTCACCAGGACAAAAGTTTGAGAACCACTGAATTAACCCCTCTGGAGCCTCAGGGAATGCAGGGGAGTGGGGGTCTCCCTTGGTAGGGTTGGGAAGGATATTGCTCTTCTCATGTGATCCCTCCCCAAGGGGCTAATTTTAAATGAAGCTACCCTCCCCTGACATGAATCTCCCTATGGCACTGAAATTAAATGTAGACTATAATTTGGCATTTGAGAAGTGAAAGGGATGGTAGCCCTAATGGAAAAGCTAACAGCTTGGCTCTTCTGCAAGCCTGAAACTGCTGAATGAGCTTTAGGGTAGGGAAGGCTGTGCCTCCCAAACAGCCTGGCCCTGCCCCCTATCTGACCTCCACCCACTTCCTGCCCCCGACTGCCCCCCTCAGAATCCCCGACCCATCCTGCTCCTTGTCCCCTCATCGTCCCCCAGAGACCCCACCCCCCCAACCACCACCCTGGGACCCCACCCCTGCTCCCTGTCTGCCCCAACCCCTAGCCAACCCCCCCCGAACGCCCACAATCCAACGCCCCATTCCCTGCCCCTGACCGCCCCCAACCTCTGCCCCCTCCCTGTGCCCTGACTGTCCCCAGGACTCCCTGCCCCTTGGCCAACCCCCTGGCACCAGCCTCTTACCCCCTGCTCCCTCCTCACCCGGAGCCTCAGCACGTTGCTGAACAGCGGTGCAGCGTGTCTCCACCTGGGCCTGAGCTCTGTCCCGCTCAGAGCTGCGTGGTGAGGGGGGTGGGGCTGGGAGCTCCACGCTGAGCGGAGGGAGCTGAGCTCAGCCTGGAGCTCGCAGCCCCGCCCCCTCACCACGCGGCTCTGAGCGGGGCGGGGCTCAGGGGGCCCGCCGAAGACACACTGCGGCACTGTCTGAGGACGCCACTTGACGCGCTAAGGCTCCAGGAGAGGGGCGGAGGCGGGAGCCTCAGCTGTTCTCTTGGGGGCCCCTGCGGAGCCCGGGGCAAATTGCCCCACTTGCCCCCCCCCTCTGGGCGGCCCTGAAGACAACACTCAATATGTGGGGTAAGAGGAATGGGACAATTTAGGTAACATTGCTCACACTGAATAATACCTTACTTCACAAGTATTTGTGAACTACTTAACTGAGGTCAGTGATGGTGATTCTCATTTACACAAGGCCTCTCAGTATAAAGGGGCTTTAAAGTCTGTGTAAACCCAGAACAGTGTAAAGGGGCCTTAGTATAAATAGGAATCAGGCCCAACAGGTCTATTTGTTAAATAAGGTGCTATAAACAGACATAAGAGTATCAGACTTAGGCTCTAGCAAGAGAAGCTGGGTTTGATTTACTCATACGTCTTTAATTCTGAGTTTTTGTACTAGGATTCCTTATGGAAAAGTTTAATTTTTTTTATTATTATTATTTTTATTATTAAATCCCATTTAAATCATCTCTCCTACACAGGTTATGTCAAAATTCACCCATGACATGTTATTCCTGAGAAAGTATGAAAATTGAGCTGTTTAAATATTTTTTTTTGACTGACAAGCTTTTATTTTTGTCAGAAAATCCACTTTCTAATCTTAATGGGTAGTATTTTAAAGATCTATTTTGCTGCTTAAAGCCTTTATTACTTCTCTGAGCTCTTCCTATTTGATTGTACTCTCATCAGAGAAAATGTGTGTACACTGCAGCAAAAGTTAGCATTCATGCTATTTGGAGAGGGGAAAAGGGTCATAAAGTTGTTTTGTTTTTTGATTAACTCCTTCTTTTCTCCTGGGTCTAAACTAAAACTATGGTTATCATAGCTTACTCCCCCTGCTAGCAAGAAGCAAAACACTTGCTCCTGCCTGAGACTGACACATAGGTTGGATAAAGGTGCTAAATTTGGCAGATCAAACAAAGTATATATTGATTCTGTTCTCACTTACATTGACACAGATCAGAAGTAACTCCAATAGGCTCAGTGGAATTATGCCAGTGTACAATGGATACAAGTGAGAGCAGCATCGGGCTCAGAATGTCAAGGAGATAAGAGAGTCATTCAAAGGGCCATATGTGAAACATGTGATGAGGTATACAAACTGCACACTGGGGAACATGGGGTTACTGAGCAATTGTGAGATCAACCAGCCCTGCCCTGACACCCCTATGAGAGAAATCAGACTTGGCAGGAGTAAACCAGAAGTACAGAACACCACACAGTTGGGGACAAACTAGAGAGGAGGGCAGGCGTCCAATTCTCAGTTCCTGCAGAAGGACTGGCTGAAGGCAGGAGATTCTTGAATGACTGCTGCTTGACAGCTCCATCCCCTGAAGGGAGGGCCTGATGCTGAACTACTGTTCTGGGACTGTCATAGACTACTGTGTAAGCCTGACTGAGGCCATGGCTTTCTAGGGGGTCTCTGAGGAATGATGGTCACACATGCACTGTGACACAAACATAGTAGGGCTCTTTTCTTTTGTTTGTTGACAACCCTGGGAAGAGTGGATGATCCTGAACCCAGCCAACTGGCTGTCTCTCCCATGACATGATTTAGGGGATGATTTAGTTGGGAATTGGTCCTGCTTTGAGCAGGGGGTTGGACTAGATGACCTCCTGAAGTCCCTTCCAACCCTGATATTCTATGATTCTATGATTCTATGACAGAACTTCTGTGGTGAATTGTCTGGAGATTACAAACCAGTGGCTGGGTGAGTGCAAAGACCCTAACCTGGCCTTTGGGGGTGGTCTGGGAGAGGAACAAAGTGATAACATAACTAAGTTGAATCAAATCAGAAGAGGAAACTTGTATGAGAAACCATCCATTTCACTTTCTCTTGAGTGCTGGATCTTGTGCTCCAGCCTGTGGCCCCATACAAGACATAGGTTGGTAAAACACTGTGCCTGAGATGAACTTTGGCTCAGTGATGGTTAGAGGCTTCAGGGAACCAAGTGCACCTCACTGGTCCTGCTGTAAGTTAAAGCAGCTGGGGGCACATTCACAAGGAATAAGTAAGTGAAGAGAGTTCTGCTACACCAGGCAGATTCACTGCTAGTCACTTTGAGCTGTCTGAGTAGTGCAAAAGCAGACCAGAAAATCTGTCTCTGTTGTTTTTACAGGTAGTTTGAAAATACAATGAATTCTGCAGGAGAAATTCTATTATACATTAATTTTCTGAATTTAAAAAAATTCCCTTACCTGGAAGTGGATATGCTATAGTTTATACAATCAGTTGTTTAATTACAACAGTTGTATATTGTATACGCTACACATAGTGTGCACTGAAATTAAAAACACCTGTCTATCTCCTAATATACTATCACACTAAGGGCTAATCCATCCTGTCCCGTGGAAAAGCCCGCACAAGTGGAAAGCTTACTCTGGGAAGTTTACTGTCATTGAAAATGCTACTCAGGAGAAGGTTATGGCTCTCAGTACTTGAGGTGCACTATTCAGTGGTGTAATGGTAAAAAGAGAAGTGGGTAGCCAGGCCAGGCAGTTGTAAACTCCGTATGCCCCAAATGAGAAGTGGGTAAAATCTACAACCACACTAGTGGCCCTATTCAGTCCTTTCCTCAGTTCAAGGCAGTTAGGATTCCTGGCCAGGGATCAGACCCTAGTTTGTCTTTTTGGCGGCTCCTCTGTGTTTTCTTTCTATTGCTGATACTGTGGTTTCTGCATGGCTCCTGCTAGCAGGCTGCTCCAGTTGTGGGCAACAATCAGGCATCAAGCCCTCCTTATCATCCCAGCTCAATATGCCTACACCTGCCCTTTCTGAGGAGAGCAGCCTCTTCCCTTCAGGCCCAACAGAATACATGGACCTCTTCCCCAGGCTGATCCACTGTGGCTAGGGCACTCCGGCAATAATTGCCACGTTCAGATTCCTGTTCTTTTCAGAGCCCTGACTGACTGCTGGCTTTGTGTTCCTGATGGATATCTTCAGGCCCCTCTCAGTTCAACTCCCTGGCTGCTGGGCTCCTGTCCCTTGCTGCTTCTCTGTGAGCTCTTCACAGAGCTGCATTGACCAGGACAGTCTGCATCTCCACTGGGCTTCCTACTCCTCATTCAGCCCTACAGCTATAGTATAACACAGAGGACTTTACTGGGGACAGGAAACAAAGGCTTTAGGGAAGGACAGGATTAAGATTAATTAAAATACTAAAACATCAACAATATAACAAATTCCTCCCCACCCTGTGTTCACCATTGTACACAACCACTCAGCTCAGTTCCAGGCAGTTGGCATGCAGAGGATAAATCCTGTGACAAGTGCTGCAACACTCTGAATGCTGGTTGGCTTAAACAAAAATAAATGGGTTATCTTATGGTGTCTTCACCAGGAGTGGGACAGAGTCCTCTCTTGGTTCCCTGCTCTGCAGTCCTATGGAGGTCTTGGCTAGCTCTTGGTAGCCTGCACTGAGTTAGTTCTCTGTCTCTCTAATCATTGATGTCCACAGAGCTAGAACCATCTGGCCACACACTAGATTGCAGAACAGATCAAAGTTTCCCTGGCTGCTTTTCCCTGAGTCACCTCCTAACTCAAACAGCAGCCCACAAGTGAAACCACAATTAATACCTTTGGGTATGTCTACACTATGAAATTAGGTCAATTTTGCAGAAGTTAATTTTTAGAAATCAGTTTTATACAGTTGATTGTGTATGTCCCCACTAAGCACATTAAGTCAGTGGAGTGCATCCTCACTACCATGGCTAGCATCGACTCATGGAGTAGTGCACTATGGGAAGCTATCCCACAGTTCCTGCAGTCTCTGCTGCCCATTGGAATTATGGGTTAAGCTCCCAATGCCTGATGAGGCAAAAACATTGTTGTGGGTGGTTTGGGGTATGGGCTGTCACTCTCCCTTCCCTTCCTTCCTCCCTCCGTGAAAGCAACGGCAGACAATCATTTCACACCTTTTTGCCTGTGTTACCCGTGCAGACACCATAGCATGGAAAGCATGGAGCTTGCTCAGCTCACCGCTGCTGTTGCGAGCATTGTAAACACCTCACGCATTATACCACAGTATGTGCAGAACCTGGCTCAGAGACGGCAGTATGAGGATGATTGTGAGGAGGACATGGACACAGACATTCCTGAAAGCACGGGCTGTGGCAATTGGGACATCATTGCGGCAGTGGTGCTGGTTGATACAGTGGAACGCTGATTCTGGGCCCGGCAAACAAGCACAGACTGGTGGGACTGCATAGTGTTGCAGGTCTGGGATGATTCCCAGTGGCTGCGAAACTATCGCATGCGTAAAGCCACTTTCCTGGAACACTGTGAGTCGCTTTCCCCCGTCCTGAAGTGCAGGAATACCAAGATGAGAGCTGCCCTGACTGTTCAGAAGTGAGTGGCGATAGCCCTGTGGAAGTTTGCAATGCCTGACTCCTATCAGTCAGTCAGGAATCAATTTGGAGTGGGCAAATCTACCGTGGGGGCTGCTGTGATCCAAGTAGCCAGGGCAATCACTAACCTTCTGCTAGCAAGGGTATGACTCTGGGAAATGTGCAGGTCATAGTGGATGGCTTTGCTGCAATGGGTTTCCCTAACTGTGATGGGGCAATAGATGGAATGATATCACTCTCCTGAGGCTAACACAGAAAGATATAGACCGAGTGTTGCTTGAATGCAACCAAAACCCAGGACCATTCACTGCCATGCTTTGTGCTGCAATGATTCCAGACTACTTGCTACTGGCGTGGCATGGTAAAGTGTCCTACCATGGAGGATGAAATAAGGCAGAAACCTTCTGCAAAGGCTTTCAGAGTACCTCCAGGAGAGCTTCATGGAGATGTCCCTGGAGGATTCCTGCTCCATCCCCAGACATGTTAACAGACTTTTCCAGTAGCTGTACTGGCCATGAATGCATCCCAAGTCTTCAGGGAAAATCAAACATTAAACACTATTGCTTTTAAACTTTGTACTGTAATTACAAATGTGCACTCACCAGACTCCCCCCTTGCAGATGTCCACAGACAGTGGTGGGATAGTGGTAGCCCTCCCGCCCCCCAGAATGCCATTCAGCTGATCATAGAAGTGGCGTGTATGGGGCGCTGACCCAGAGCGACCATTTGCCTCCTTTGTCTTTTGGTAGGCTTGCCTGAGCTCCTTGACTTTAACGCAGCACTGCTGTGTGTCCCTTGTGTAGCCTCTGTCCATCATGCCCTGTGCGATTTTGGCATGTATATTAACATTTCTTCTTTTTTATCAGAGTTCTGCCTGCACAGATGCTTCTCCCCATACAGCAACCAGATCCAGAATCTCCCGTTCGCTCCATGCTGGAGCTTGTTTACGATTCTGGGGGGACTGCATGGTCACCTGTGCTGCTGAGGATGCCACACTGACCGAACAGGAAATGAAATTCAAAAGTTCCTGGGGCTTTTCCTGTGTACCTGGCTAGTGCATCGGAGTTGAAAGTGCTGTCCAGAGCGATCACATTTTAGCACTCTGGGATAGCTCCCGGAGGCCAATAATGTCGATTTGCATCCACACTACCCCAAATTCGACACAGCAAGGTCGATTTTAGTGCTTCTCCCCTTGCCAGGGAGGAGTACAGAAGTCGATTTTAAGAGCCCTTTAGGTCGACGGAACGGGGTTGCTTGTGTAGACGCATTCTTTATAAAATTGACCTAACACAGCTAAATTCGACCTAACCCTGTAGTGTAGACCAGGGCTTTGTCTCCTGGCACCTCACTGGCCCAACAAACTGTCTTTATAAATCACTCCATCTGGAGCTCCTCCTTGGCTTTTGCAGCCTGTTCTGTCCCTGCCACAGCCTTAAACATGCAGGGAAATGGTGTCTGGAGTCTCTGGAGCCATTGTTGCTGTAGTCCAGAGGCTTGGACTCCTAGAGGCCCAGTTCAATGTTCCAGGAGCTAGCAAACTCCAAAGGGGTATAGCATGACTTTACACAGTCTCTAACAGACCAGTCCCAACCATACCAGTAGTACTGAGTTTGAGCCTTTTAGGAAAGTTCCTCTGCTCCCAAATGTCCCCCAGCCACGGTACTATATAACACCTTCAGAATCTCAAGGACCACTGGTTGAGTGTGACAGCCTATTTTCTCCTGCCCTAAGCTGCCTGATGTAGGTCAGGCCAGGTTTCTTAGTTATGATGTACCCCTGGGTCTGCCTTTGCCTCCTTCGGAAGGCCAAATGGCCCTTCTTCCAGGGTCTGTTTCTGATTATCTCAAAGTAGTGATCCCTTCACTTTGTTCTGGAGTCTCTGCTGCATTATTGGTGTTTCTAGAGCCACAGCTGTCCCAGTTGTTAGGTTGGGGGCTGTCCAAAAATTACATAACACATTGGGGATAGGTAGGTCCTTAATTTTGTATGTTTGTCTGTGTTAGAAAGGGTCTTGAAAAATCACCAAAATTGTGTTATGCAATTTATGGACAGCCCCTGGGCTCTGTTTCTCATTTCCTTCTTTTGTGCTGGTACGTGTCTAGACCTGGTACAAGAACAAAGGCCTAGTTCTCCCACCTGGTTTCCAGTCTGACTCTAGATTGTTTCCCCACACAGAAAACAGAAAAAACGTAATCAGTATAGCATATTTGATAATCAGTATTAGGCTGCCTCTCCCATACTGCCCCCTGTATGGGATCCTGGAACAAAAGGGATCAAAAGGATCTGAAACAAGAGATCAAATCAGTTCTTCATCCAGTCTTATAGGACAGAACCCCTGTACCTCATTCCACTCCTGCATTTTACAGCAACTGCACTTTTTATACAGAGTGAAGAAAGGTCCCGTTCCCTCCTGCGTGTCTTTGTAAACAGTGGAGGCAGTTGTGGGCCTTTTTGGGTAAACGATACTAATCTTTCTCCTGCTGACTCAGAGAGAGGGTCTGCCTGCCCCATCACAAAGCCCTTATAGTCTTAGCAATATTTGATGCATGCTTAAATAGAGCATGTCTTCATAATGGAAAAAATAAAAATTCATAATTAGTTGGTCCACATATAGCAGAATTAATTAAACCATCTGGTGCTTTTTAAAATTTAAGTACAGCAGAAGTATTTTTTCCCTAACCTTTGTGCAAAAGTATTTTAATACTGTGCTTTATCTCTTATTATTAGTATTAATAAAAATAGGCTCAACTTGGTGGTGCATTTTAATTAGGTGCTTAGAAAATATTCAGAAGTGCACATCTATTCCTACGGAGCAGTTTTTATTTAATCTTATTTTACTCTGATGCACTGGACCCTTGTTCCTGTAACTAGTTTGTTCTCTTATCAGGTTAGGAGAAATTCACAATATTGCTATATATTTTATATATAATGTGGTGTTTGGTGGGACACAGGAGCTATATTCTTTTAATGGGTTTATCACTGTTAAGTTTTACAAGTGTGTGACTCTGACTTCAGGTAAGTTATTCCTTATTTCAGTTACATGGTTCTTTATTTAGACCAGTTTAAGTGAGCACTTAATCAGGCCCTATCATTTATTTTTTAGGTCAGTAAACTTTGCCAACTTACAGCAGCTGAGGATCTGGACCTGTAACTCTAAGGAACTTGGGTTGTTCAGTTTGGCTTTTTTTTCCCCTCTCCCTCTGCTAGGATTTCCTCTTTAAGGGCCTGATCCTGAAGAATGCTGATGGTGCTCAGCTTCTTATAACATGGGTTGGCTCTAAAATACCAAATGCCAGAGGCAGCTTCAATGGTGTGCTCCTGGTATACAGAAATTTCAGCTCAGGTGGAGCAAGAGCAAAGGGAGCTTATACCCACTAGATTCTGGGAAGGTTACTCTGAATTATAGCAGCCCCTAGGTGGCATGAAAGACCCAAGGGCTGCTCTAAGTTATCCACAGCCCAGAATCCCTGCAGTGCTTAGCACTCTGGCCATGCCCCTTCCCACCTTGTTCCCATCCCCCTCAGAAATAGACGGTGGTGTAGGGATCACTTACTGCCCTATGCTGCTTTTGTGCTGGAGGAATTCTCCCCTGGCTAGTTATGACACCTATATGCACCTCAAGCATGGTATATAGGATCCAGTTGGGGGGCGAGTTCTGGCCCCTGGAAATGCTGTTTGGGGGGACATTCTGTCCTCAGATTCTTTTACACACACCCTTTTAAATACAATAAGAGCTGTGCTTGAGTATCTCAAGGTAGAATTGGCTCCAGTTACATATTGCACTCTCTGCTTGCACACATACAGTCTTAAGGGGGATGCGTTTGGACCATAGTATGTAGAGAATTAGTCACACGGTTAATGCAAATGGGAGACATGAGGCTAAATTCCCCACTTACCCTCCTAGAAATATGCCCCTCATTAGCGACTTCTGCATTACCTACTCTATCACTGTGAAGGTCAAAAACTGGGTCAGCTTACAAGTTGTTTGTAGATTTAATAAATAATTTCCACTTATTCCAGGTGGTATAAAAGCATATTTAGGGGGGAAAAGCACCTCAGTTTACACAGGAGCTTTCAACAGCAGCTCCAATTGACTATCTATACAGTAAAATAAAGAGTGCTTACCATATCAGCCACTACATAGAACAATTTATCCTCTCTTGGAATACTGTATTCCTTCCTAATGAGCAAACATAGCGATTAACACCCTGACCTAGGTTCCTGCTGTAGTGTATTATATTCCAGAGGATGAGGAAAACGGTTGCTTTAGGGTCCAGCAACAAAGTATATTTACGTTAAACAACGATCCTTAAGTGAGCCTGCCATGTAACAGAAGACAGTGCACCAGTCATTTTTCTCCTTAGTCCAAACACCAATTGCACTGTCATTTCTTTTTCCATGCACATTGAGCCAAACGGTACATGAAGAATACTGTAGTCTGTTACCCTAATAGTTCTATCAATTTAAGAGAGAATATGGAAAAGCATGAATTCGTACTGAGAGAGGGATTGTCTGGGGGACTGAGTTTATGCCAGGCACTCCTGAGTTCTAATTTCAGCTCTCACATTGACTAATTCTATGGCCTTGCACTATTAGTATTATTTGTATTATGGCAGTGCCTAGAGACCCCAGTCATAAATCAGGTCCCCATTGTACAGACACATAACAGCAAGACAGTCCCTGCCCTGAAGAGCTCACAGTCTAAGTAAGAACTAATTAATTGACTCTTATCTCAGTAAAACGGGGATAATCATAAAAAAATAACTAGTGACGGTTACATGCTAAGAAGTATTACTACAGGAAAACAGTTGCCTTCCTTTAGTACTAATTTCAAATGTAAATACATAATTTTCTTATAAACTGGAAAGATTCTAAGATATTTGAGAAGTTGGCACCAGAACAGAAAGAAATGATGGGTGGTTCGGGTTAACTAAAGGTTGGTGTTTGAAATGCCACTTTGAGAAAAATTACCTATGCTACCATTTTAAAAAAAGGTATGTGATACTTGCAATTCTTATAAGGCAACATACTGTGTTGCCCTTATACAGTCCCAGTGAGCACAAAAAACATTTCCGCTCTTTGGGGAGGCCCCCAAAGCAGCCACATGCCCTTATTCAGTAGAAATGGAATTCTCAGGACCTCTAAGAACCATGACCGCTGTTGAAGTTTCTATTTGTCCTTTTCTGGGGTGATGCAGGGATTTTCTGTAGATTTGGAAAGGGATGACAAAAGGGTGGGGTGGAGCAAGCCAGCTTCTGTCCACCAGCTCTGAGGAATAGAGGTAAGAGGTGTGACACTAAGGATCTATAAGGCGGGCAGGGCTTCATTTCTGGTTGGAGATAAAAACCATGCAAAACTCTGTAGTTGCAGCTGAGTTGGGTCAGTGCAAGATGTAGACACCACATAAGACATCACCTCAAAGTGGTGCATGGACCTTGAACTGACTCTCATCACAGAGATCAATTTTACCCTGAGTGCCTGCTTTAAAAGTTGCAGAACTCTGACTATTTAAATACATCCTAATTGAAAATCACAGTCTTCTTCTAGATTGCATGAAAGCCCTGGATCAGGTTCAAATTCATTCCTCTTTATACTATATTGACATTATTTAATTCAATTAACTTGCTCCCAAAGCCTCTGTTATTATCATTGGCCAAATAGAACATACTTAGTGAAAATCAGTCTTCTAAATTTCTCCAGGCAGCTGAATTTAGGTATTTATCTACCAAATTACACAGCCAAGAGAATCTTTAAATGATGCATAATTCACAGTTTATCATATTCAGTAAAATGGGATTGATCAATCACAGAGCAACACCAATTATAACTTTGTCTATTTAATCTCCGAGCTCTGTTGATGTTAGCCATACTTGGGCAAACACAATACAAATAGCATTCTATATGAGAAAAGGAAAGTGGGTTTTTTTGGTAATTCTCCTACGTGTGTCTTTGTGACATAAGTAGAGTTATACCCTCCATTATTTGCTGCTACCCATGGGTGGCTGCACAATTATTGGAGCACATGTCATAGAACCATTCCTAATCTTTCCCCCCTTTCCTTTATAATAATAGAAGGAGAATTGTGCTTTAAACTTCCACCATTGTTTGTCTTCCTTAAGTTTTGCAGGGGTGAATTGTTACAATAAATACTTTTTTTCCATTTAAAAACCAGATCATTTACTACTGATACTAATTTGCATTTGCTAAGTTATACTTTATTGTAATACACACTGGTATATTTTTGACATTTTAATTATAAAAATCAGGTGCAACTGTATCCACCCACTCCTCCAAGCCTGTCACTAGAAAAATATGCATCTGTCACTTGCTACTTCAACTGAGGATGGTGGTTGTCTTTGAAGTAAGACTGGGCAGTGCTAGAGTTTTCAGAACTAAGACTGAGAAGTTACCAGAATAATACTACTAATAAAAAATAAGTAACTGTAACTGCCCTGTACTGTTACACAGCTAAAAACTAAATACACTACATGTAATGCAATGTAACTATCCAGATTAGTCACCATCCAAAGGGATATGAATGCCAGCAAAGTAATTGTTTTGCTGTTACCTTGCTGTCTGACATTTGGCTGTCTTGTTTGATGACTGACTGACAAATGCTGACTTTCTTCTTGGTCGGTGAATTGTGCTATTTTCCCTCAGGCTGACAGCCAACAAACTGGCACCAATCAATCTGCCCTGTTTGTTTTCTTCTTTGATACCCCTTCATTTTTTCTTACATTGGCTCATTCTTTTTTGTCTCACACCTTTCCATCTCTGTTATTTGCTTTCTTCTCCCCCTTCACTGGCTCTGCTCCCCATTGTTCCTCTGGCTTGATTCTCATGCATATGCTCACTAGTCTATCCCATAACTTGTGTATAGAAATACATGAATCCAGGACTGTAACTTTGTACCATAATGTTTATTTCTTCAGCCTTAATGCCTCCTCCAATGCTCTAGTCCATATCCAATTCCAGCATCATCCTTCACAGCACTGGTTTTGCATGCCTGATCCTTATCCTTCTACTCATCTAGCTTCTGCTATCCAAACGAGGATCAAATCCCAGCTACATCAAAGAATATTATTCCAATAAATCAACCCACCTGCTGCTACTCATCAACTCAACTTATTGTGATATAATCAATTCACCACTTTCCTCTGGTTTCCTCCAGGCCATTGGTCCTGATTTCAATATTTAATAACATACAGACAGAATTATTCATACCCACTATCAGATCAAGTGTCCTCCTTCATTTCTGCACTCAATACTGCTATGCACCCACAGCACCCTTCATCTGAGAATCTCAAAGTGTTTCAGAAACATGAACCAATGAAATCCCTCATCATTCCAGTCTACCATCCCCATCATCTAGACCAGTGGTCCCCAACCTTTTTCGTCTGGCAGGCGCCAGACGATGAGCTACGGAGGACTGTGGCGGCGGATGAGCATCCGCCAAAATGCCGCCAACAAGTGGCATCATCCAAAGGCGTTGCCGCTGAAATGCTGCTGAATTTTGGCGGCGGTGCCTCTGGATGACACTGTTTGTCGGTGGCAAGTAACGTCATCCACAGGAGTTGCCACCAAATTTCGGCAGCATTTCGGGGGATGTTCGTCCACTGGCCAGTATGCGGGCACACTTAGACACCCCGGTGGGTGCCAGGGCACCCACAGGCACCACATTAGGGACCCCTGTTCTAGACAATATGCAGAGGGTTTAAGGTCCAGATCCACAAAAGGGACTTAGGATAAATACATAAAGGTAGAACACCTTAAACAGGAGAGATTGAGAGAGACCCATGTCAGACTATCCCATAGCCCAGCAGCTTGGGCACGTTCACGTGACAGGGCAGACTCCCTGTTCACATTGTCTCTCCTGCTGGGAGGGTGGGGAATTGAACCTGGGTGTTCTATGTCCTGGGTGAATGCACTTACCGCTGAGCTAAAAGTGGGGTGATTGCATCACCTCCTCCATTTCTTGGAAGATCAGCTTAGGCCTGGCACCAAGACATGGGTTCCAGGTGGTGGATCGCAAGCAAAGACAGGCACTTCCCTGCAGCCTGGACTTAAGCACTAACTCTGTGAGGGGGGAGGGCTTCTGACACTTCCCTCTCTTCACCATCTCCCATTGTCTAGCTTAGGCAGCTCCCCACTCAGTGCGCCAGCTTTTGTGAATCCCACTCTTTGATGCCTGTCTCTTCCCAGTCCTTGTATAGGAAGCCTAGGTACCAAGACACAGGTTTATGGATAATTTTGTTTTTCCAGTTATTTTCTAGGTGACTAAACGTTAGGCATTGCAATGCCTACTTCCCTTTGGATCCAGGCCTAAGTAACTTGCCTAAGGCAATACAGTGAGTCAGTGACAGAACTGGAAATAGAATCCAGGACTCCTAGCTCCCAAACCATGGACTAACGTCTAAAGAATGTTTTGTTTAGTTCTCCCTTTGAGACTATTATCTTCACATGAGAGTACTTGTATCATTTTATTCACTTACTGCAAAGTGGATTATCACTGACATGTCCCTGTATACTTTGCTCCTGCCTGTCACAGAAGAGTTGTATTTGACTGTGTAAACAAATGGCTGTGGTTGTTGAGAGAATATAGACAATCCAGGTGGGAAAATAAGGGATGGGAAACTGAGTGTGTGGGAATTAAATTGACTGCAAACAAGGATTGATGTTGGGGAAAATCTATGTATCTCCCTAAAAACCTCGATACAGCTACTGAAGTTATACCAGCAATCAGGCCTTTCTGGTGCAACTAGTTTTGTAATGTATTCGTTTAGTCACACATCCTCTTAGCTCTTAATGTTGTTCTCTTTATGTGGAAGTTATTAGCCTTTCTTAGAGTCTTCAATGTGTTTCTTAGTGTGTAGAGGTACTTTATAAGCTTAAGAATCCTTTTCTAATTTTCCTACAGTGATAAATCAATGGAATATTTATCACAAGCTTGTATAAAATGTAATATACACAATCTAAAATGCTGTTTTCTAAGCGTCAGGAGTAGGGATTGGTGAATTAATTTTACAGATAAGAACCATGCTACCTGAATGTCCAGCCATCCTTATACCTGAACCCAACCTGAACTTCTTCATTTAAGAAAAAATGTCTTTATCTTTTTCTCCACCCACCAAACTCCTAATCCTCCATACCCCCTCCCTCCACCTCTGACAGGTTTTCACACAACTCCTCCTTTGCTCCAGAGTCTTCCTCCTCACTCCAGTTTGTGGGCAGAAATGAACAGTATGTCCTCCTCCACTTTCCTACTCGTTTAAAGTGCTGGTTGGTGAACCTGAAGGGATTTTGGTGAGTGGGCCCATTCATCTTTTACTGCCTTTGGACCCTTCCCAGGATTGCACGGGGCTGATTATTTGCAGTTTATCCAAAAATCTTGACATACTTCAGAACATAATAATTTCAAGGAAACAAAAGTATGTGAATTTCTACCTCTGAATAATACTAATATGAGGATAAAGGGCCAATTACCTACTAGAATACAGAAGCAATCTAAGATGTACAGTATCCTGTCCTTCACACAATGCAACCAACATTAAAAAATGCCTTTTTCCTGTATTTAAAATTGTCATGAGCCCTGAAAATAGCTTGGCATGATAATGCTTGTCAATAGGATGATAAATGGTGCTAATGTAACATATCCTCATTCAATCTATAGATTTTAATTGTGTGAATTCCTCTAGTGCTGTGAGAAAGGGGGGAATGAACCTTTCAAATATGTTTATTTACCAGTATATGATGGAAATTGATTTCACATAATCATAGCAGAGTAACAAAGGAAACACATCTTGTACAGTTTTAAAAAAACAGAACAAAGACAGAAAACATTAACACGGGAAGATAATGAATATTTCTGCTATATCAGTAGCATAACAGTTTAAGTAGCCCAGATTTTTTCCTTAAATGTAAGTGATCTGAGTGTCAAGCCATGATGAAACATGACACGCACTATGTCAAATTATACTGTATTATGTTAAATTATGACAAAGCACTGGATGCATTAAACAGGTTAAAGCTTACCAATTGATGTGATTTTTGACATGATCCAACAGTATATTAAACCAATACATATGAGTTAGAAGCAGGTCTTCCAAATCCAGCAGTATCTGTCAATTAGAGTAGCGGTTGTTTGAACAGGATATATTTTCTGAACTGACAGACATTAGTGGGGGGAAAAATCCTTTGTTTGCCTTTGATCATGGGTCATTGGCTCATACAATAGCTGGCTTTCAGCACCGTTCCACATTAAATTGGCCTGCTTGCTCATGAACCATTTATTCACATAAATTCCAAATAGTTTAGCACTTGTCTAATTCATTAGCCATATTATACAGAGATATCATTACCTAAAGCCATTCAGTTTTCTCATTTTCCAGCATCCTAAATGACTTGTATATATCAGTGAGCTCTCATTGGCATTGCTTGGTTAATCAACACTGCTGCCTCAGACATTCTTCTATTAATCTAAAATGAGCTGTTCTGTCACTCTCAGAAAGCTTGACAGATCAAAAGATGTCAATGTCCATCCATTTCCATGTATTAAGTCACTCCAACTTATAAATTAGGGCCAAATCTTGTACTGAAGCATGCAATCTGAATGGCTTGACTGGGTACCAGGATATTAATGGAAGCTGGTATAAGGGATGAACAGAATTGTCCCTGATGATACAATTACGCTTCAAGCTGGAGGTTTCATTTCCAGCTCAAGGAGACCTACCCAGGATGAAGGGGTTGACTCACCTGTGATGCCCCCTTGTGGCCAGGCATGGTGTAGCAGCTCTCTCCCCAGGGGGTGTCTCCTGCCAACAGCCACTCCCCCTCTACCATGGTCTGCCTTTTTCTGTGACCTGACCATCCACCAAGTCATGGGTAGTCCATGAACAAAACCCGAAGAGAATTAATGCAAATACCTTGAGTTCATAGGAAATAGAGGGGAATGATTCCCTTGCAAGATGTATCTGAATCTGGCCCTCTCGGCTCCCCTTTTAAGCTCCTCTTCCAGCCTGTGCATGCCTTGCAGGTGTGGTCAGGCAGCTCCTTAACCCCTTCTTGTCCAGGATGGGATTTGTATACCCCTCACACTGCACTAACTTTGACTGAGCTAGTGTACAAAAAATAGAGTGTAACTCTAGTTGCATGAGTGACAGGAGGGGCTAGCGGCTCTGAGTAAGATCCCACCTAATGTGTACACAGGACAGCTAGCATGTCCTGCAACTCAAGCCACCAAGGCTACACTTCTGTTTTTAGTATCCTCGCTCAGTCTCCTTCAGCTTGAAATTACACCTCCAACCTGAAGTGCAGACATACCTTCAGATTATGTTCCACAAACCACTACTGCAGCTTTAGGGCAGCCGTATTGCTCACAGCCAGTTTGCTTCCTCTGCCCTCGTTCCTCATTCCAAAGCTGCTATGCACTGAGGTGCACAAAGTCTGCACAGTGTAGAGCTCTCTGCTACAAAAGTGCATTCCTCTTGCATGAGTTTTTAATTCTTGCATTTATATGGTCAAGGTTCCTGACAACCACAGAATCCAAATTTACGGCATTGCAGCTTGCTGTGGAGATACTTGGGGAAACTGCAAGCACAGCAAATTAGTTTATTTTATCAAACTGCAGTCCATGAAACCTTTTCCTCCTTTCTCATGTATGCTAAGGCCACTGGATGCCAAGGAGGCTGTAGCAGGGAAGAATGAAACAATAGTGGGTTTCCAAACAGATGTTTGTCATAGAATCATAGGGTTAGAAGGGATTGCAAGGGTCATCTAGTCCAGGGGTACTCAACGTGGTGCCCGCAGGTGCCATGGCGCCCACTGGGGTGTCTAAGTGCGCTCGCGTACTGGCTGGCGGACGAGCATCCACTGAACTGCTGCCAACCAGCTGCATCTTCCAGAGGCGTTACCACTGAAATGCCACCGATTTGTCAGCAGCATTTCGGCGGCGACGCCTATTGACGTTGCTGCTTGTCAGTGGAATTTCGGTGGACACTCCTCCGCTGCCACGGTCCTCCGTGGCTCGTCGTCTGGCGCCTGCCAGACGAAAAAGATTGGGACCACTGTTCTAGTGTAACCCCCTGCCAAGATGCAGGATTTGTTGTGTCTAAACCATCCAAGAGAGATGGCTATGCAGCCTCCTTTTGAAAATCTCCAGTGAAGGAGCTTTCATTATCTCTGAAGACCATCTGTTCCATTGTCTTATTCTTCCTTTTCCTGAGATTTAATTTAAATCTGCTATGCTGTAGTTTGAACCCATTGCCTCTTTCCTGCCCTCTGTGGCAAGAGAAACATTTTTCTCCATCTTTTTCATGGCAGCCTTTCAAGTATTTGAACACAGCTATTATGCCCCCCCACACAATTTTCTCTTTTCAAACTAAACATACCCAGTTCCTTCAGTCTTTGCTCACATGGCTTGTATTCCATCCCTTTGATCATCTTTGTCACTTGCCTCTGGATCCCTTCCAGTTTCCCCACATCCTTTCTAAACATTGGTGACCAAAACTGGACACAGTACTCCAGCTGAGACCTAACCAGTGCCAAGTAAAGTGGTGCTATCACCTCCCATGACTTGCATACGATGCCTCTGTTAATGCAACCTACAATTGCATTTGCTTTTTTTTTTTTGCAACAGCATCTCATTGCTGACTCATGTTGAGGTTGTGATCCATCACAACACCCAGATCATTCTCAGTAGTACCTCTGTCAAGTCAGTTATTCCCCATTCTGCATTTGTGCAATTGCTTTTCCTCCCTAAGTGTAGCACCTTACATTTGTCATTGTTGAATTTCATTTTGTTAACTATAGCCCAGTTCTTCAAGTTATCAAGATCCCGCTGCATTTTAGCTCTATCCTTCAAAGTATTGTCAACCTCGCCAGCTTTGTGTCATCTGCAAACTTAGTCAGTATGCTCTCTATACCTACATCTAGGTCATTAATAAACATGTTAAACAACACTGGGCCCTGAACAGATCCTTGTGAAACCCCACATGAGATCTCCCTCCAATCTGACATTAGTCTATTAACAGTGACTCTGTCCCCCTTAGGAGGGAGTCCTTAGTCAGCACTACCCTTCTCCTCCTCTTGGGAGTGGTGACCATTGAACCGCCCGTCATTAGGACCTGCATCCTATGCCTTCTGGTCGACTGGGTCTCCTTCTGATCCCTTCCTTCAGAGGACGTTTCTGAGGCATTCTCAGCAATAGTGCCTGTGCAGAGAACCTGAAAATGGTTGCTTACCTCTATCTGTGTTGGGAGTATATTGGTTCTCCTCCTTCTTCTGGATGTTACACTGCCAATTTTCTTCTCCATTCTTGAAATGTCCTTTATGACTCTTTGGCATGCTGTACCAGCAGTACAAAATCCTGGCTTCTATCCAGGAAGTCTTCATTTTCTCTGATGCAACAGAGGGTCAATACTTGGGTTTCTAGTCCTTTAACCTTTTCTTCCAGTATGGAGACCAGCTTGCACTTCATACAGACAAAGTCGCTTCTTTCCTCCAGGAGAAAGACAGGTCACAACAGCTGATCCCTCACTATCCATATTTTCTTCCTTGTAATGTATCAAGATCCTCTTCAAATGAGGTATTTACTGCTTGCAAAAGACTGAAAGGCAAAAACTCTGTGGGTTCTTCCCCAAGGTGAAATCCCAGGCAAACTCCCTCTGTTTGCTTCTCCTAGGTTTGCTGCTCACTTGGTTCCCAGCTGGCTTGACCCAGGGCCACCCAGAGGATTCAGGGGGCCTGGGGAAAAGCAATTTTGGGGGCCCCTTCCATTACAAAAAAGTTGCAAAACTATAGAATATTATAATCTCGTGGGGGCCCCTGCAGGGCCCGGGGCCTGGGGCAAATTGCCCCATTTGCCCCCCCACTCTGGGCAGCCCTGGCTTGACCTGGCTCAAAGCCTCATCTGTTTCACACTTCAATCAACCACTCAAGGCCCACCTGGAATAAAGCACTCCCTAGCCACACTTTTCAAACAAACAAACAAACAAACACAACCAAACAGTCCCCACCACATAGAAAACTAGCTACATTTTGGGGTAACATAAGGGAATCCCAAAGTAGTGTGTCTTCTTATCCCTACCCCTTCATTACCTGTAGGTTGGTCTTCAGCCTAATGCACTGACATGGACAAATAGTTGATTTTTCAGTTTGGCCAGCAAATCTGAGGGTGGGGGGGTTGGGAATTAGTTCTGAAAATGTTCAAAATTTGTCAGCAAATTGGGAAAGTTTGTTTCAGACTACCAAAGGTGTCCCCCTTTATTCTAGGGCACTCAGCTTGGATGTCCAATAACAAAGTTTGAATCCCCACATTGGAGCAGGGAGTTGAATTCAGAGCTTTCCTCTGCTAGGTGAGTAGCCTGACCACCGGACTATAGGCCATTCTGCTCTCAGTTGCTTTTATTGTAGCTGTTCTATTTTATAGAAATACATAATTATTCACTTGTCCAAAGAGAGAGCAGTTGTATAGCCTGATGATGAAGGCACTCACTTGAGAAGTAGGAGACATGGATTCAAATCTTCTTTCTTACTGCTCTGATGTGGGATTCAAATCTGGCTCTGCTATATCCCAGGCATGTGCCCTAGACACTGAGCTAAACTTACAAAGGATCCCTTGTGCTGTCTCATTGGGCTAGAGGTTATAAATGGACATATATGGTTTGCTGGTTCTGAAAAATCTTCCCTGGCTGAAACTATGAGGTCAAAGTCCCCTGGTGTCTTGGCAGGTCACAGTCATGGACTATGCTGCCTGAATACAAGGAAAGGCTGGATATGTGCTGCATGGCCATCCCATTCAGAATTTGCTTATGATTCTATGTCTGCAAGCTTTACTGAGTTATAGCGTTCTTCCTAGCTGCACACAATGGAGTTACTTATGTGTAACCTATATAGAGGCAAGGTAAGTCGATTTACTTACCAATTCTGTGCTACAGAACTCGTCTTTATGACTTAAGGTATTTGCATAGACCATGTATTCATATCCTGGAAGAAGACTACAGCTGGATTTTTATAGGAACCCTCTGAATACTAAAAGTGGAAATTATAACATGATTCACTTTGTTTTGTTCTTAGAAATCTAATACCAGTCTTTACCACAAGAAAGTTGCATGCACGCACGCATACACACACACACAATGAGCACTTCCAAATTTCTTTTTACCTAACACTCCAAATGTAAACTACTACAGTACCACAATTACAACACACCCTAGCTAGAGTAACAACACTAATTAAAGGTTTGTTATCTTCCTTTAAAAATGAAAAATATAATACCAAGCCTAAACCCTAAAATATATTTATTTAAACCTTACCAAATAAGTACAGGGATTAGGACTTCTGACAATCGGAGACCTTCTGCTTTCACATAGGCTTACCCTGGGTATTATATTGACAATGTGATAAAAAATGTTGTTGTACTGCATAACCAGTTCTTACTGTATCCACAGTATTGAGCACATATACAACTTCACATAAGAAAAACCTGAAAATTACTGTAGCTGTTAGGCTCATGCAGTACTTTAGTTCAGTGATGTAATACAACTCTTGAATACATTTGGCCTCCAGTCTACAATCCCTCCTTTATGGTGTTTTCCCAGTTTCAATCCCACTGACTTCTGTAAAATTACAGGAAACCGTACTGAGACCCAACCCATAGGTTCAGGCCTGGTCTACACTAGGAAATTAGGTTGGTATAACTATGTCATTCAGGGTGTGAAAAATGCACCCCCCTGAGCGACGCAGTTAAACTGACCCAACCCCTAGCATAGACAGCACTAGGTCAATGGGAGAATTCTCCCATCAATCTAGCTACTGTCTTTGGGGGAAGTGGAGCCCTCCCATCAGTGTAGATAGTGTCTTCACTGAAGTGCTACAGTGGTGCAGCTGCACTGTTTTAAGTGTAGACAAGCCCTCAGTCTGGATTAACCTTGGCAGCTCTATCTTTGTTTTTTTTAAATGGTGAAGCAGACTTGACTGAATAGTTTATAGCAGCCACCAACAAAAGACAGAGCACTTTATATTCTCTCACTCTGCCCTGTGTCTTTCAGATAACGTAACAATGCCTTTCTAATAATTCCCCATTTCCCTGATACTTTTACTAAATAAAACAATGAAATTTTTGTTGCCTTAAAACATTTGTATTCCTTAGACAGCTTTTCCCTTTCTTTATCAAAACCCTTATTTGCCCATAGAAGGTGATCAATTGTTTCTTCCATCTTACAGAGCACATATAGTCCATCTTTCTGTCCGTTTAGTCTACAAAGATTTTTGAATAAACCACAACGGCCAATTAGTACTCTAAACAAAATGTCTTTATTTTTTCTATCCAGGCCCTGAAGTATGTGGTTTTTCTCAACTCTAGGGAACAATTCAAAAAATCTTCTTCCCAATTTTTTCATTAATCCAAAGTTTTTGCCATTCCACTTTTAGATTTTTCTGTACTAGGCTTTTACATTCTTGTATTTCTATGCCAATACTTCTTTTGTTACAGCATTTTTAGCTGCTTTGTTTGCCATTTCATTCCCTCTTACCCTAATATATGCTGGGATCCAAGCTAATATTGCATGTATCCCCATCTGTACTCTGTTAATAGAAACATAATTCCACTGATTAAATCACTTCTATATATTGAGACACCCATTTTTATCTCCATAAAGCCAGATATTGAGTCAGAAAAAATGACCACCACTGTTGGGCATACATCCCAGCTCCAGATTAGTGCTAGCATTATTTTTTACTAGTTCAGATGTCATGACAACTACAAAGTTAGATATTCTTTTAGATGTACTAATTCCAAATTCTGGTATACAATATGCCACCCCTACTCTTTCTGGTTTTCTTTTCTTTCCTTTGTTTTTTTTGGACCCATCTGTATATATTTGAAAAAAATGATTCCACTTTTCATCCATATATTGTATATTTCATTTTTAAAATCTACAGTCTCTTAAGTTTATAAAATAAATCTAACTTCACATTTTGACATGCAACTTTCCATCCATAACTAATTTTCCCATGAGTAAAACTTTTGACTTCATTTAGCTTTTCCTTGTCTTTCAACTTCTGCATCCACACTATAGCTCCAGTGGTATATGGAGTTCTAATATCGTGTGCTATAGTTCACCTATCAAATTCCCAATAATACTCATATATTTATTTGGTACTTTCATAATTGCAATTCCCATTAACTTCGGCCCAGAAATGTATGTCCATTATGTACTTTCATAGTGTAACTGACATTTCAATAGAAGCTATTTGTAGCACATATACACCTCTACTTTGATATAACACTGTCCTTGGGAGCCAAAAAATCTTACCTCATTATAGGTGAAACCATGTTATATTGAACTTGCTTTGATCCACTGGAGTGCACAGCCCCGCCCTCCGCAGACCACTGCTTTACCGCATCATATCCAAATTCGTGTTATATCGGGTGGTGTTATATCGAGGTAGCAGTGTATACACATTGTAATAAATGCACCACACACAATGTATAGTGCCTGGTCATGTATTAAATATAATTTTTTTAAGTTTTGATTTTGATGCTGACCCAAAAGCTTCACAACCATAGTCAATAACTAATCTGATTAAGGCTTTGTAGACCATCAGCAATGTTTTCTTAGCCACACCTTCCAAAGTAGTCCCAGCAAGACTTTAAGCAGGTTAATGCTTCCTGTACACTTATCTTTAACATAGTCTATATGACCTTTTCAAAGTAGTTTAGTATCAAATATTGCCACTAGGAATTTTAACCTTTTAACTATGTCTGTTTGGTCTCCATACAAACAGAGTTTACATTCCTTTGTCATTTTCCTTTGTGTAAAGACCAATCCTTTGGTTTTAGCAATGGATACCTTGAATTCCTATGCATTTCTTTAGTCAGAGGTCTCTTGTAATGCTTTATTGATTCTCTTTTCTGCCACTTCAGTAGTCCTGCTCTTAACCCACAGAGCACAATCCTCTGTGAATAGTGTGACACCTTCCCTGGCACATATTCATTTTGGGAGATCATTTATAATAATATTAAATAAGATCAGGCTGATAACAATACCCTGTAGTGTACCATGTTTAACATTTTATATATTCAGTGTAACATTCCTAACACTGAACTGCCTGTCCTTTTACATGAAAATTCTCTAATCCACCCAGGTATTCTTTCCCTTATCCTTAGGGCTTGGCTACACTTACAAGTTGCAGCGCTGGGAGTTACAGCGCTGGTCATGCAGCTGTGTAGGGCCAGCGCTGGAGTGTGGCCACACTGACAGCTACCAGCGCTGCAGTGTGGCCACACTTGCAGCACTTTCCAGCGCTGTATTGAGAGGTGCATTGTGGGCAGCTATCCCACAGAGCACCTCATCCCATTTTGGCGCTGAGTATTGTGGGAAGGGGAAGGAAGTGTGCGGGTCATTCCGCTTCCTGTGTGCCAACGCCCCGTGGTGCATCGCTTCACATCCCAGCATTCACTCTTTCCGGCAACGTTTGGCGCCATTGTGAGTGTCTTTCTGTTTTACTCTCTGTGTGAATCGCGATTTCTGTGGCAAATGGAGCCCGAGCTGCTGAGGACTGTGCTGATGAGTGTCGCCAGCACAACACGTTTGGCAGTCGAGCTATTCCTTCAGCTCCAAAGTGACAGTGAGGAGTCTGACGATGATATCGATATCCTTTCTCCTGCCGCGTGTGACACTAAAGTGCTTGTGACATTCACGGAAATGCTCAGCACCGTTGAACGCCGCTTTTGGGCTCGGGAAACAAGCACTGAGTGGTGGGATCACATCGTCATGGAAGTCTGGGATGACGAGCAGTGGCTGCAGAACTTTCGTATGAGAAAAGCCACTTTCATGGGACTGTGTGCTGAGCTCGCCCCCACTCTGCGGCGCAAGGACACAAGATTGAGAGCTGCCCTGATGGTGGAAAAGCGGGTGGCTATTGCAATCTGGAAGCTGGCAACTCCAGACAGCTACCGGTCGGTCGGGAACCAGTTTGGAGTGGGCAAGTCGACCGTTGGAATCGTTTTGATGCAAGTTTGAAAGGCAATTAATCGCATCCTGCTAAGAAAGACCGTGACTCTGGGGAGCGTGCAGGACATTGTGGATGGCTTTGCACAAATGGGTTTCCCTAACTGTGGAGGGGCGATAGATGGGACGCATATTCCTATTCTGGCCCCCCCCCACCTGGCATCAGAGTACGTTAATCGTAAGGGGTATTTCTCTATGGTTCTCCAGGCACTTGTGGATCACCGTGGGCGTTTCATTGACATTTACACAGGCTGGCCTGGAAAGGTGCATGATGCACGCATCTTTCGGAACAGTGGCCTGTTCAGGAAGATGCAGGCAGGGACTTTTTTCCCAGACAGGAAGATCACAGTAGGGGACGTCGAAATGCCCATTGTGATCCTTGGAGACCCTGCTTACCCGTTACTGCCTTGGCTCATGAAACCCTATACAGGGAAGCTTGACAGGAGCAAGGACCGGTTCAACTACAGGCTGAGCCGGTGCCGAATGACTGTGGAGTGTGCTTTTGGGCGTTTAAAAGCCCGCTGGAGATCCTTGTATGGGAAGCTAGACTTGGGGGAAAGCAGCATCCCCGCGGTTATATCCGCTTGCTGTACCCTCCATAATATTTGTGAAGGGAAGGGTGAAACATTCAGTCAGACATGGACCACCGAGGTTCAAGTCCTGGAGGCTGAATATGCACAGCCAGAGAGCAGTGCTAATAGAGAGGCCCAGCACAGGGCTACAAGGATTAGGGATGCCTTGAGGGAAGAATTTGAGGCTGAAAGCCAACAGTAATGTTTGCTGCCTTGCATGGGAGTGAATTGCACTGTTTACACTGTTATTCTATTATCCCTAAAATGATTTGCAGTGCCTCTTTCTTTACTGGGCTAAGGTATCTTTCACTATCTGCTATAATAAAGACTGTTTTCAAAGCCAAGAATTGTTTTATTGAAAAGAAAAAAACTTCCTTGACAGACAGACAGACACACAACATTTCATGAACACAAGAGGGCGGGGTGTGGGTTGGTGAACTGTACAGTCACAAGTTTGCATATGTCCTGTCTGGAGTGCTGTTTAATGAATCCTGCACTTCAGGGTGCATATACTGCATGGTGATGGGGGTTGAGTGCATGGGGTAAGGGTGCTGGTAGGTATCAGGGCTGGTTGGTGAACGTACAGGTGTTGGAGGCAGCTGGTGGTGGTAAGAACCTGGATGCTGGGGAAAGGTGGTTTGAGCTGACATTGGGGCACAAGGCAAAAAGCTTTGGGATGAGGGGGCTGTGGGGCAGCACAGGACTGCTCTGCCTGCATGGCTACGATAGCCTGGAGAGAGTCCGCTTGGCGCGACAGGATCTCTAGCAGCTGGTTTGTGCTTTTCCTCTTTGCCACAGCGTTTCTACGCCAATGTCTCTGGCGGATCATGCTTTCCTTCTCTCTCCACTCCTTCAATTCCTTACTCTCTCTAGCAGAGTGATGAACAGTTTTCAGCATGTCCTGTTTGCTCTTTCGGGGATTTTTTCTCAAATTTTGAAGCCTTTGTGCTGTGGAACATCTGCTCAGTCCAGTAGTCAAGGTCACTGTAGAAACCCAGAAATGACAACATTTAACAGGGGCAGCATTGTATCCACTATCTCCAGACATGAATTGTTACACTGAGGGAGTTCTCACTTTAGCATTCTTTTACCACACGCATAACATGACAGAAGCCACGAAATGGTGAGTAAGGGGTGCTTATAGAGGGAGAAATGGGGCTTGATTGATAGAGGGGAGCTGGTTGCTTCGGGTAATCTGGAGTGATAGAGGGATTGAGTGAAGATGCAGCTGCAGGGGTGATCTTCACTATCTCCCTATCTCTTCACTAAAGAGTCTCCCAACATTTTTCACAGGAGTTAATCCTGGAAGATGTCTCCCTGCTACGAGTCACTAGGGAACAGCGGGAGGCTCTTTTAGAGCAATGTGGATTCCGCCCGGGACCCTATGCGGCTTGCCTGTGTTCAGAAATGGTCCCCCCACCACTTGCAGCACAGTGGCGCGGATGTGTCAGCGTGACTGGGACAAGGAACACGGTGGCTCTGCCTATAAACCTGCGCAGGCATATTGCCCACGCTCTGGATGAAACTTTTGCTGAGATAACTGAGGCAGATTACCGCGACGTGATAGACCACATCAACGGGCTATTCCACATCTACTAGTCTGGCATGCATGCAGCCATAACCCCCCTTCCTCTCCAGAAACATTTCCACCCAGAAAATAAAAGCCGCTTACCGGTAACCCGCTCCTCTGCTTGTCCTTCTGCAACTGCTGGCTGCTGCGATTGGGTACTTTCCTCCTGGCTTGAGAAGAGCTCCTGGCTGCATGCCTCCAGGGACTCTGGGGTGTCTTCCCCCATCCCAGGAGCTTCACTCGCGGTTTCCTCTCCCCCCCCGCCGCCTCCTCCGCCTCCGCCTCCTCCTCCTCCTGTCCCCCAGCCTGCTCAGAAGTGTCCATCGTTGTCCTGGGATTGGCAGTGGGGTCACCCCCAAGTATCGCGTCCATCTCCCTGTAAAAACGGCAGGTTGTGGGGGCAGCTCCGGATCGGCGATTGCCCTCGCGGGCTTTGTAATAGGCACTCCGCAGCTCTTTAACTTTCACCCTGCATTGTAGTGCGTCCCGATCATGGCCCCTATCCAGCATGGACCTTGATACCTGCTCAAAGATATCGTAATTCCTACGGCTGGAGCGCAGCTGTGCCTGCACAGATTCCTCCCCCCAAACACTGATGAGGTCCATCAGCTCGCCATTGCTCCATGCTGGGGCTCGTTTGCCGCGTGGAGGCATGGTCACCTGTAAAGATTAACTGATTGCACTCCACACACACCTGGCTGCAGCAAACAGGAAGGAGATTTTTAAAATTCCTGGGGCATTTAAAGGGCGGGTCACCTGAGGCAAGAGCAGTAGAGTGCAAACTGATGTGCAGAGTGGCTAAACAGGAATTCTGGGATAACTCCTTATTCCCTGGAGGACAATTAAAGCGCTGGTGAGTGTCCACACCTGCTGAGCAGCGCTGGATCACCAGCGCTGCACTCCTTATACCCCTGCCGGGATGGGTTTTCAGCCAGCGCTGCAACCAGGGAGTTGCAGCGCTGGTTGTGCCCTGCAAGTGTGGACGGGGTGTAATTGCAGCGCTGGAAAGCCTCCACCAGCGCTGCAACTTGTAAGTGTAGCCAAGCCCTTAGTGTGCCTACTTTGTACAACAAGCCTCCCCTCCATACCATATCTTACACCTTTCAATCTCTATTAAGACAGCTATCATGAAACCATTGTACCTCACACTCTTTAGTATTTCAGTTTCTATTTTAACAATGTGATCAATGGTGCATCTTCCTCTCCTAAAACCACTCTGTGCCTTATCTGTAATGCCATTGTTTTCCAAATAGGCAACCAATCTTTCATTCACCATTCTTTCCATAACTTTATCAAGACAGGACATAAGGCCATTGGTCTATATGCATCCATTTTTGTGGATAGTTTGCCCAGTTTTCATAGTGAAATTACTACACATATATCCACCAGTATTACTCCTTTTCCCCAGATAGTATTATATAATCTCAGAGAACTCTCAAACTGCTTTCAGAGAGATATTTAAACACTATGTTGCACATATTATCTTTACCTAGGAATGCATTCTTGCTGATATCAATAACTTTCTCAAGTACCCACATGCAATATCATTACTTCAGTATAGTATTTCCATGTTTACCCCAGCTACATAATAGCTCATGATTATCTTCAATTAATTGTATTTTATTCTGGTGGAAAACTGAACTTTGATTTTCATCATTACTCACCCCTTGGAAAGTTTCTGCTAGAACTTCTGATTTCTCATTATCAAAGTTTCTCTTTTGCCTGTCCCAATAACCATGAATTCCACTCTTTCTTCTAATTTGCCAGTGTATTTCTAATGTCTTGGTATCTTTATTTATCTTCCTGCAGTACTTCCTCCAGCTCTTTCTTTGATTTTTGTATAGTTCTTTGTGCTATTGCCTTACTTCTTTTATAGTTCTTTAGATCTTCACTATTTGTTGTATTTTTTTGCTTTTTTAATGCTTCGTTCCTTTCTCTAACTGTCATTTTGCACTCATCATTCCACCATGGAAGAGAGTTTTCAGTTTTGAGGTACTTCAGTGTCTTAGGTACAGCTTCAGTAGCTGCTGCTATTAATCCTTTTATTACATTGTCGCTGAAATTCTGTATGTCATCACTCACAAAAAGATCATTAACAAACTCAGTACAATTTACTTGTAAATAGCTCCCAGTCTGCTCTCTTAAAATTCCAGGTGGGTAATTTTCCATTACCTTCAACCTCACCTTGCCCTTGAAAAAGTAGTAAGTACAGGGGAATTATCACTGCTGATGGTTTGCTTTCTTCTCTTCATTTTCTAATTAGTCACTTACTTACTAATGCTTTATTTTCTCCCTTGCTCTTTGTTATTTCATCCTTGGTCAGTTTTAATGGCATCCCATATATTACCCCTTCATTTCAGTCAAATACTTTGGCAGCTGGCAACTTATTTTAACTTTACCTAACATTTTAGTTTTTTATCAGTTTATCAGCCTGCTCTTTGTTTTTACACTCAACTGAAAGATCCCCATTTGCAACCTTTTACTATATCCCTGATACTTTTTTTTAATCCAGTCAGTTATTTTCAAATAGTTAACCTACTCTCAGCTGTATATTCTCCCTGCAGGGTTGGAGTTGACTAGGGCTCAAAATGGCTGCCAGTTTTGTACCTCTGATAGAACTCACTACTGATTGGCCAGGAGTTTCCAGCTTCTAACTTAGGGGTATGTGTGTAAATGCAAGACTGTCTGCCCTTAAGGAAGCCTTCTACATTGTCTCCAAAAGATATACAGAGTATGGTTAACAACTTCATGCACTCCTTCTAGTATGCTGACATATTTGCTTGTTTCTAGTCATTCAAGCCTTTATACTGCCATCTTGTCTGGGAATGTTTCCATGTCAACTCAAAGCACATGGAAACAGCAGCTGTAATTACAGCAACAAGTTTTTTTGGCTGAGCACAAGAAAAGAAAAGAAAAGAAAAGAAAAGAAAAAGGGTATTAGTCCACTGTGAGAATATAGTTGGTTATATTTTATTGTTGCTATATTTTCCCATCTTTCATGGAATGATACAGAACAATTAGGTAAAATAACTGAAGTCTCAAAAAGTATCATAAAATATTCAGTGTAAGGTTTTACCAGAGAAGTGAAAGATGAATTAAAGGGAGGGATACAGGAAGGGGGACAAGATTCCTCAATTTAGCTGGCAAAAATCCAACCACACAACAGAGGAAGGGTTGTGAAAATAACCTAAAACATCCTAAAGGGTTTACATAAAAGCACTGAAGCCCATGGAAAATAAAAGACACTGGAGAGTCCAAACATAAATAAACCCCATTTTAATACAGTGTGCATTCGATACTTCTCATCATATCTGTACTCGCTACTATAGCAGAAGCTGAAGCACTGATAGAGTGTTTCAGTTTTAAACATAGTTTCTGAGGGGCTATTAACTCACCTCAAAAAAAAGTCACTCTGGCATGAAACTTGGTATATATAAAGTTCTCAACCTGGGAGCAATTTTTTAAACAAAGTAATACACTTTCATTTTAAAAAATGAAATTTTACAGGCTGTTAACCTATAATCCTAAGTATAGTTATGACATTCTCTATATATGTATCAAAGGAGTGTTTAATTACACATGGAAAATGTCGAGCTAGTTAGGAAAATGCACATTTCTGAATTTTTAAAGCTGTGCATGAGATTTTAACCAGACAACTCCTATTAAAGTCAATGAGTCGCAAGACTAAAGCCCCATTGCAAAAATGGAGATTCATGTATAATGTTATGGTGAAAATCTATATCCTCATCACGAGAAGAGAATGTTCTATATTTTATCAGAAACAGTATCATTAAAAGATTTTGTTGTTAGCAGATGATAGGTAGATGGCTTCTTAGTTATGGAATCTTTCCTGCAGACACTTTGGGACATTCTTAGATTTACACACTTGAGTAGCCCTATTGAGTTCAACTGGACTACTCATATGCATAAAATTAAGTGCATGTTTATGGTGTATGCAGAATTTTATTTACTCATTTATATTTAAACAATAATAAAAATAAGGCTATACAAGGCCCATCCTCAAAGCTATTGAGGTTCCTAGCTTCCATTGATTTCAAGGAGCCTAAATATGTTCAAGGATCTGGGCCTCAGTGGCCTAATACATCATAAATAATGAAAAGTAATCTCAGTAGCATTAAATTACTCATTTTCAGTAGGAATTCAGTCAAGCAGCCACCTACAAAAATCCCTTTCCAGCATTTCATCACTGTAGGAAACATATCTGTAACTCGCTACAAAAACCCTAACAAAGGATTGGGACCTATGAGACGCAGGGTGGGATTTTCAGAGGCACCTAAGTGAATTAAGAATAGAAGTCCCATTGACAATGGAAAATCAATGGACTTGTGTTCCTAGTTCACTTTAGGTGCCTTTGAAAATTCTACCCTTCGCAGACCTGATATGCTGAGTTCAAAGTATCATAGGAAAGGCCTACCACACATCATATTGCAGAAATCTTAGTTATGCCACATTTAGAAGATGGGCCCAAAGAAAATAGTCATAATTTTTAATACAGTGGCAAGACTGTGGAATTAATTTTTATGTAAATAGAAGTACTTAAATGTTGGAGTGATTGTAGAAAGCCCTAGATAGAGTAAAATACTCCAAAAAAAGTAACATGAAATGCAGACACTTGCAACTTGAATTCAGGTAAGAACCCATGGACCTAGAAGCCAGGATGGTAGAACTACTAGGTTGCTGATAGCCCCAGACTGCCACACAGCAGCAGCTGTAAGTAGCTTGTGCTTCACTTACCATGACCTGCTGTGGACACAGACCACTGGCAGATTCATCTCAAAGGTCTGAGAGAGAGCAGCCTCATGTCTCCTGATTGACTCCCTGCCCTATATAAACTCAAGGCACAGCTCAGTAAGTGTATAGGCAACAGTTTGTCTCTCTGGCCCGAGCTCTAGTGATAGACTCATGGAGCTCAATCTGTTTATCTTAACAAAGAGAAGATTAAGGGTTGAGATGATTACAGTTTAAGTACCTACATGGGGAACAAATACTTAATAATGGGCTCTTCAATCTAACAGAGAAAGATATAACATGGTTCAATTATATAAGTTGATGCTAAACCAATTCAGACTGGAAATAAGGTGCACATTTTAAGGGAGAAAAATTAACCATTGGAACAACTTACCAAGTGTCATGGTGGATTCTTCATCACTGACAACTTTTAAATCAAGATTGGATGTCTGTCTAAAAGATATGCGCTGGAAATTATTTTGGGGAAATTGTCTAGACTCTTTTATACAGGAGATCAGACTAGATGATTACAATGGTCCCTTCTGGCCTTGGAATCTATGAATCGATGTTGTAACTGGTTTTTGTTTCTCCCTGATTCTTGACAAAGCTGTCAGGGCTTGACAGCAATAATAAATCATAATAATAATAAGGAGGATGTGGGAAGATGCCTTAACCATCTCCACTTTTTTCATGTGAAGAGTAATCATTATAGATATATGAAAGTCATTTTGCAATGATTTGACAACTAGCATGTAACAGCATCAACTTCTTGACCCAATCCATTTTGCTAAATGTTTTCATCAAATTGAATAACTTTTCAGAAAGATGGTTTATTAAAGTTCTTTGGAACCCAAGTATCATAACAAGAATTTCAGCCTGATAAGCAAGGCTGCTTACTGTTGCTCAAACCCTCCTTCCCATGTACTTTGTCCTGCATTTAAATAACACATTGAACTATAGAGCACAGTAAGCTGCTGTATGTGGTACCTAGGAAAATACATGTTATTTAAAGTTCCAATTAATTACAAATAGTGAAATCCCAAATGGTCTTGAGGTTTAATTTGATTTAAATAAGAACTCAAAAGATAGGATGCCTTGATCTGGAAAATCATGTGGGAAAACATGAAAACCAACTGTCTTGCAAGATTCTGTTTATGATATACAAGAATTTAGCCATACCTTTTTAAGCTCAAAAATATTGTACGGCCAGATTCTTCCACCTTTTCTCAAATTAAATAGCATCTTACTCTGTGATTAACCCCATGGAAATAAATGCCTCCACTTTGCACAATAAGGACCTCATCCCACAAAGATTTCAGCACATGCTTAATTTTGCACTCTGTGAGTAGTCCCATTTGCTGCAACCTATTCACAGTGCACAAAGTTAAGCATGTGCATAAATCTTTGCAGATTCAGAGCTTAAAGTACTGCTCAGTGTGAGTAAAGGTGGCAGAATCTGGCCCTTATTTTGGGGCTGGGTTAAGTGGAGTCTTGTTTTATTCTGATTGGTTTGTGCATCCCTTTTCACACACTTCTGATCTGTTTGAGTTCCATTTGTTCATCTATTAGCCCCTTCTCCTCCCTTTCTTCAGATGTTGTTAAGCCTTCTTTTGTGGGCTGGGAGTCATAATATTTCCAGGCATGTAAGTATTTTGCTGAAGAATATCCAGAACGCCACTCCTGAGAGCTTATAGTAACACGGCCTCAGAAACCAATTTATATACCTTCGTCGGTATCTGTTCAATAGCCTTTCCAGTTACTGGAGGTTATTAGCTGGTGTTGCAACAACCCAGTCTTCCATCAATACCAACTGTCACCACTACACAGGTATTGTTTTCCCCAGATAACCACAACCACCAAATTCTTAATCTGCTGTTTGCTGATTTATCAATGTGCTTGTGTATGTGTGTAATTAGTTTTCCTATTTAATTCAAGATTCACAGCATCTTTTCAAATAATTTGCAGGAAAATGTTGTTTGTGAAAATTGCTTGGTGCTGTTGACTCTATTGCAACAGTCACTTAAGGAATGTAACAAAGACGTAGAAGGACAAATCATTTCTCTTTTAAAAATATCCTTCTGCCATTTAAAAGCTGCTTTGAACAGATTAGTATGACGTTTACATTTATTTTCACTGTATAGAATACACCATATTTGCTTCATTCTTACTTCTTCCTAATCTTGATCTTCCTTATCAAAGCAAATGTACAAACCAAGCATTCATCCCCTCTTTTTGCTCTCTCTTATTCCTTGGATAGTACTAGTAACCATGTAACTGTAGCACTGCAACACAATTAAATACAGAATTTCTGTGAACGATTCACACCACCAGGAAGGGGCCTTTCACCCCTATGACCTGTCTAGAGTTTATCTTCTGTGATCACACAAAATCAGCACACACATATTTTCAATTGCTGTGACTTCCCTAGGCAGGATCTCTTCAATTTCCTTACTAACACCACCACTTTGTTTTTCTCCTACTGTTGTTGAGCTTTTCATCTTTGCAAGCCTATTTATTGGCATCTTTAGGACATTCTGATGCCTTCTTCTTTAGACCTGTATTCAAAATCATGTCCACCCTCTCTTAATAAACATTGCCTTTGCATGCAGAAGATAGAAAACCAACTTGTGCCCTCAAAATAAGTATATAAAAGAAAAAAGTAAAAGAAAAACTTATTGCAAATTACGTGTGGTGTTCTTAAAGGATCCCATCTAGGTATCTGGAGATGCAAAAGCGCTTTAAAACCAGCTTCAGAAAGAGTTCCATTGCTGAGGGAGTCCCAGGCTAGAGGGTCTATGCCATACTCCTTCCCAAGCACTGATGTAGTGGTCAATTATTCAAGTACTTCACAGAGCTGTGGAGCTCTGGCAAACCAGGATGACTTCTGGCAATATGCAACTAGACACAATTTAGAGCATATTTAAATTGCAATGAGAAGTAAAAAATTGTATCCCGGCCAGCTCCAGGAATTCAAAGGCGGCCTAAAGTCACCTTTCTTCCTTTCCCAGGTCCTGTTCTAAGTACAGCTCAGGAAGTACAGAGGACCTGGTACTACAAATCCAGACTGCAGTACTTTTGAACTACAGCTTCTTCAGCTTTCATAGAATAATAGAACTCGAAGGGACCACAAGAGGTCATCTAGTCCAGTGTCCTGCACTCAAGGTAAGACTAAGTATTATCTAGACCAGTGCTTCTCAAAGCTGGTCCACTGCTTGTTCAGGGAAAGCCCCTGGCGGTCTGGGCTGGTTTGTTTACCAGCCGTGTCTCCCACTGGCTATGGTTCACCATCCCAGGCCAATAAGGCTACAGGAAGCGGCGCGGACCAAGGGATGTGCTGGTCACCCTTCCTGCAGGCCCCATTGGCCTGGGACGGCGAACCACAGCCAGTTAGAGCCACAATTGGCTGAACCTGCGGACGTGGAAGGTAAACAACCTGGCCCGGCCCACCAGAGGCTTTCCCTATACAAGCAGCGGCCCAACTTTGAGAAGCACTGATCTAGACTATCCCTGACACGTGTGTGTCCAACCTGCTCTTAAAAATCCCCAATGATGGATATTCCACAACCTCCCTAAGCAATTTATTCCAGTGCTTACCCACCCTGACAGGAAGTTTTTCCTAATGTCCAACCTAAACTGCCCTTGCTGCAATTTAAGCTTCTTGTCCTATCCTCAGAGGTTAAGAAGAACAATTTTTCTCCGACCTCCTTGTAAAATTTTTCTCCCTCCTTCTTGTAACAACCTTTTATGTACTTGAAAACTGTTATCATGTTCCCCTCAGTCTTCTCTTCTCCAGACTAAACAAACCCAATTTTTTCAATCTTCCCTCATAGATCATGTTTTCTAGACTTTTAATCATTTTTGTTTCTCTTCTCTGGACTTGCTCCAATTTGTCCACATCTTTACTGAAATGTGGCGCCCAGAACTGGACACAATACTTCAGTTGTCGCCTAATCACCGTGGAGTAGAGCGGAATAATTACTTCTCATGTCTTGCTTACAATACTCCTGCTAATATATCCCAGAATGATGTTTGCTTTTTTTGCAACAGCATTACACTGTTGACTCAAATTCAGCTTGTGCTCCACTGTGACCCCGCTTTCTGTGGTACTCCTTTCTAGGCAGTCATTTCCTCATTTTGTATGTGTGCAACTGATTGTTCCTTCCTAAGTGGAGTACTTTGCATTTGTCCTTATTGAATTTCATCCTATTTACCTCAGACCATTTCTCCAGTTTGTCCAGATCATTTTGAATTTTGAATTTTAATCCTATCCTCCAAAGCACTTGCAACCCTTCCCAGCTTGGCATCATCTGCAAACTTTATAAGTGTACGCTTTATGCCAATTTCCTGGTGAACACCGATCCAAACCCTTGGATCTTAAAACAAGGAGAAATTAACCATTCCCCGTCCTTTCCCCCCACCAATTCCTGGTGAGTCCAGATCCAATCCCCTTGGATCTTAAAGCAAGGAAAAATCAATGAGGTTCTTAAAAAGAAGGCTTTTAATTAAAGAAAGAAACGTTAAAATCATCTCTGTAAAATCAGGATGAAAAATAACTTTACAGGGTAATCAGATTCAAAGAGCCCAGAGGAACCCCCTCTAGTCTTAGGTTTAAAGTTACAGCAAACAGCGGTAAACCCTTTAGCAAAAGGAACATTTACAAGTTGAGGAAACAAAGATAAAACTAACATGCCTTGCCTGGCTGTTACTTACAAGTTTGAAATATGAGAGACTTGTTCAGAAAGATTTGGAGAGCATGGATTGATGTCTGGTCCCTCTTAGTCCCAAGAGCGAACAACCCCCAAAACAAAGCACACACAAACAAAAGCCTTCCCCCCACCAAGATTTGAAAGTATCTTGTCCCCTTATTGGTCCTTCGGGTCAGGTGTCAGCCAGGTTACGTGAGCTTCTTAACCCTTTTCAGGTAAAAGGATTTTGGTGTCTCTGGCCAGGAGGGATTGTATAGTATTGTATACAGGAGGGCTGATACCCTTCCCTTTATAGCTATGACAAGCTCCATCTAGACTGTATTTCCCTAGTTTATGAGAAGGTCATGCAAGACAGTATCAAAAGCCTTACTAAAGTCAAGATATACCACATCTACCGCTTCCCCTGTATACACAAGGCTTGTTACCCTTTTTATAGATGGGCACTATATTTGCCCTTTTCCAGTCTTCTGGAATGTCTCCCATCTTCCATGACTTTTCAGAGATAATTGCTAACTAGTACCAACTGGGAAGAAGCCACAGGCCAGAGAAGGTGAAAGACCTGGAGGTGAAGTTATGTTAAAAAGCAAACCTTCTGTCTCTGACAGCAGTAGAAACTAATGGAGTTAGCATAAGATGAGTAGCCTGGGACCCAATCCAAGGTGTCTTGGATACATTGTTGTAACCCAAGAGACCCCATGGCCTGAGACTCATGGACTTAATACCCTTTATACCTCCATCTTTAGGGGGGAAATGATAAAATCAAGAGGACAGTCACCAAAACACTAACAACCAAGTTGACAGATGCTTTGAGTCCTCTCCTGTTACTTAATTTGTCTCTGAATTACTGTGTTAAAAAATCTTAGGATGTTTCAACCACAGAATGCTATTGTCACTTTCATCCTTACTCTTCCTTTCCCATCAGGAAATGGTTTGAAAAATTGCTAATATAGTGGTCCACACTGTTCAGGGAAGAAAGCAATAGTGCACTGATCTTTTTGGAACTGAATCAATTAAAAAGATGTGAAAGGAATATTAGAACCATTTAGAGGAACATTTGAAGAAAGAAAATTAGATTTACTTGGCATAGTGTTCCCTTGTTAATGTACTATAGAGAGAACAAAGAACCTCAAGGGGACTGAAAGACAGCAGAAACGTTCCACCCTTGGCTTTTAAAAATGAGTTTTTCAAACAGAAGTGTGAACACATTTTAAATTAACGATCGCTGGATTTGATGTTGCTAATTAATGATGAAATAAAGAAACTGGTAATAAAGGCTAAACTTGAATTATAAATCCAAAATCTGCGTCAATTCAAACACAATTTTGAAACATTTTGAGAAGAATCAAACATGAAAAAAGTCAAAGTTCACAAAGAGGAACAGGGGACGACCTTTCAAACATGGGTGCCTAAGGTCAGGCAACTAAATAAAAGTGGCCAGATTCTCAGATGCACTGAGCTACTTGCAACTCCCCTTCTCTTTGGCCAGTATGTGTATCTGAAATAAAATGAAATATGGGAGAAGAAGGGGTAGGCAACAAAAATATCAGGATGAGAATACAGTCACTATCATTGTATTATAACTTGACTGCAATTTAACATTTAAGGCACCGAGCACTTAGGCATAGGATTAATTTATATTATCTTTTAAAATTGAAATAAGGGGTGAAATTCTCTTCAGTATAAAGATCTAACGCAAGGCCATGAACAGCTTAAATGTTCAAAATGGGACTTGAGTGGTCCATACACCTTGTGCTGCCTCTGCATAAAACTGCATGTTACTCTCTGTATTGAAGAGGTGATGAAATACGATCTTTCTTTCTCAGTCCTAGAAGAACTTGCATATTTGAAGAACAGTTCCTGTCCAAACAAAGTAAAAAAGAGACTAAAGCAATAGAGAGCCAGCGGGAAAAGAGAGGGAAAGAAGCAAGACACATATAGAGAGGGAAACCTGTTACCAGTAATCAACTTTGTTAGACAGTAGGTCAGAAATTCCTCTGTCAGTTCTCAGGATTCAGTAAGAAAATCTGTCCAGATAGTTTTCAAAACAGTTTACTGCTGTATTTAAGATTGAAATGTCAGGTTATTTATTTGATCAAAAATCCATACTTTCTTCCTGTGCTTAAAACTGGCTTGTGATAAGTTAGAATTGGTAGCTCCCTTGTGTCTGCTGCCCATTTGTTTCAGTTTTTGATTTATTGTTTGAGTGAGCACTCTGCAATGCACTGCTTTAGTATGTTATATTATCACATTAGGAGTGCTCCATTCTAAATACATTTGAAAAATGCTTTCTTTTTTTCAGGTAACTTTTAGGTTTATTTCTTATAAGTATTTCTTGTCTTAAAGGTACTCTTAAGTGATAATACCATTGTAAGGTGAATTTAGAGCATCCATAAGCAGGTCACAGTTTTGTGCATCATAATACTAACGTTCTCAGTACACATGAGGTACTCCTGGGGGAATTAGGCACCACTGTGCACATGCATAATTAATGAGCCATGCATATTTTTAATTTTTTGCTCAGAAAAAAAAAGCTTCTCCCAGAAGAAAATAACTTCTACAGTTCTGCCTTTTGCCTACCAGAGGGTGCTGTGGCACTAGAACAGGGCAGCCACTCCCGGCCAGCTAGGGAAGAGAGAGAGCCTGCAGTGCCTTCTTCACAGTGCCTGTTGGGCCAGGTCAGGAGACAGGGACTATGGGGAGACAGACAGTGTGGGGCTGCTTGTGGGTCAGACAGGGGCTCATAAAGGCTAGTGGGGGAGGATAGAATGAGTAAGGAGCTGAATGGGAGTGGAGGCACAGGTCTATGGTGGGAGGGAGGTGTAGGGCCACAGGGGGACAGGGGACGGGGTGCAGGACCACATAAGGACAGGGGGTGGCTGAGTGGGGGCACAGAGACACATGGGGAAGGGGGTTCACGACCACATGGGGCTGGGAGGAGTGGGTGTCTGAGAAGGGGTGGAGGGATACATGTAGATGGGGATGCAAGGACACATGGCGGTGGAGGGACAAATGGGGATAGGGGAAGATGTGCCTGACTGAATGGGAGAGGCTGGGGTCAGCCAGGGTCTGCATGGGGGAAGCTCCCTAACAATCCCTTCCCCCCCCCCCCCAAAAAAAAAATCCTATTCCATACTTCTCCCACCCATAATCAATAACCTTCCAAGTTCTCACCCAGGCTCCTTCCCATCAATTACTTCCCTCTCCCTCAGCTCCTCCGTCATCCCCGACTCCCCTAAGTCTTTGCACTGCTTCTGAGGGGTGCAGCAAATACGGTTCTGTATTGTAGTTTAAATGAATTATTACTCAGAGTTCTCTATTAATATGACTAATAGGGAATCTATTTGTCAAAAAACATTTCCTGAATCTTTTTTGTTGTATGTATTATTACAGACATACTTATTGACAGCTATTTTGAAATAAATAACCAAAAATAATTGAAACTAGTTTGATTATATTGTGTTATTTTGACAAATAAAATATGCAGAATTTTGCAGAATTTGAAAATATTATGCACAGAATTTTTAATTTTTTGTTGCAGAATTTTTATTTTTATGTTGCAGAATTCCCCCAGGAATAACGAGGTACTACTGTAATAGAGTCGCAAGTGTCCTGAACTCACCTTGCAGAGATGGAGAAGTTCTGAAATTTGACAAGCAAATACATCACCCCATTTCACAAGTAGCCAAATGTGGGAAATGTCTATTTCCATGGAAACTGCTGAGTTATAATGATTCTTTTTTCTTCCCGGTTAGCCCAGCAGGTGGAAAGGCAGATTCATATCATTATCAGTCATAAAAACAAAAGAAAAAATGAGATAAATAATGTGAAAGGTCTGGATTGAACTGACAAAATCCAGGACATTCCATGTCAAACCTAAAATCTATTCTGAAGTGTCCCTATTTTGCATACATTTTTCCATGAGGACCCTGAAGAGCAGTTGCAATACTGTGGTAGGTATTATAATGTGCTTTAAAAACCAAAAATCCCCCACCAAGACAGAATGGAGTAAGTTAAAGTGATACTTCAGATTTTAATCAGATATTTTAATTTGAATTGCATTTATTTCTTTTTCTAAATAGCTGAAAGTAAAGACAAACTTGTCATAAATTTCTAAAATAATGCAGGACATGATACTTTATTATACTTAATAAAGTGACTATTCTAACCTAACCCGTTTACCAGGGTCATTTGTTCATATAGACTTATTTTATAATATGTAGAAATATACTCATGACAGATGAACTGAATTTTAGGCTATTTGTGTAGCTAATTATTAAAATACTGACAAGCAGCCTTGAAATTCTGGAGCCATGGTGTAGGCTCCATAGCTAATGTTGTGACAGTTTTCTTTATGAAAGACTGTTCTTGTTCTCACCCTTCTTTTCCAGACTCTATTTTCATTTTTAAAGTATAAAAACAACCTCATTAGTCTGAAATATCTTCAGAAAAAAATGTGCTTTAGATAAGTTTAGAATAACCTTACTAGTTAAGTCACAATGAGAAGCCATTCCAAGGAAAATATTTATTAAATTTGGTCTCAGGTTGTTGCAATTATTGAAAGTGAAATTCCTTAATGTTGGGATTTGACAAACATTGCTGCAGTGTCCGAACACTTTTGAAAAATCTTCAGATGACATTACAAGGATTTTTTATCTTACACATTTCATTTTTTTGCTTTGATTATTTTATATGAATATATTTTAACTTTAGTAAAGGAGCAATGTGTGATGTATTGGTTGGATAAGTTAGTAGACATTAATGCTCACATGTAGTTTGGAGAGAATTACCTAAGAAGAAGGCTTCTTGAGCTATTCATATCACAGATTCCATGCAAGCCATATTATAATAAACAATGGATAACTGATGGTGTGGCTGTGCTATGTGCATCCAGCCTCAAATGTAGGAGATCTCCTTCCTCAAAACTGGATTAAATAGTGTGTACATCTTGTAAATTCATTTTGGGATGATATTGAAATGGGATAAATGCTAGTGCAAAGATGGCCCTGCTGCTCTGCAAAGTCCCTGTATAATCTGCTGAGTTTACTAAGTGAGATGCTTTTGAAGATGTCAAGGATGATAGTGCTTCAACACTTTACCTTCCACATAGATGATGACTTGAGACAGTTCAAGATTTCATGGTTAACATGATGACCATGGGATTATCCCAGATGGTGCTGGCTCAACTCATACATCTGGTCATACTCTTCATCAAGTGTTTGGGCTGAAAGTAGAGGTGAGGAAACCAGAAACTTTACCAATATCATAGACCAATTACCATCTGAGCTTGGGACAGTCCTCTCAGGGAGAGGTACCTGTTTTGATGGCCCAGTCTTGAAAGCTGATGAAACTTGAATATTCTGGAGACCTCTGAGGTAGAGTATTTTCCTCCAGCATATCGTTCTATCATTGTTTTGGCAGGACAATGTGATATTTTGTCCTAAACTACTGATGAAGTGGTACCTAGGACTTGTCTTCCTGATTCCAGCTCATATATGACCATTGTTTAAGGATGACAGTTTAATGAATGAAGCAAAAGGAAAGAGAATCCTAGTCCATGAAGTCTCATGCTGAATCTGACGAATGGTGTATACTGGCTTTGTGAAATCTTGTGTCATGTCTATGTGAGAGGGCACAAAATAGTTTCTCTGCTTCCATCGGTTTAAATTCAAACAGATTTATTCTGAGTTGTGGACAGCCTGATATGCTAAAGACCAATAAGAAATCCCTCCTTTCTTGAGGAAATTTCATGTTAATATAGGGACAAAAGCAAGAGAATTCAGACTGAATAGCAGATAGATTCTATGGGTACAGAATGACTTCTGAAGCAGATAAATATCAAGTCATCTTTGGACAAGTTAAGGCCAATAATTTTTACTGAGGAATTCGATGTGTGGACTAGTTGGCACCACAGCTTAAATCAGATAAGACTGAGGTGATGTTGACTGGCTGGGGAAAGCCAATGGAAGATATTGTGAGAAAGTCTGTGCCTTTAGCTGAGGTTATGCATCCACCTTTTGCTACTCAAATTTGTAATCTGGGAGTACGGTTGGATTGCCTGCTGCTGTTAGACAATTATATACCAGCTGTAACAAGAATTTCTTTTCCCATGTAGTTCTGGCTAGATGGTTGCAACCATCTCTTCTGAATGCTGACCTTGCTACTGGGTTTCATGTCTTTGTCATCTAGAAACCAGACTAGTACAATGTACTGTACATGAGGCTCCACGTTAAATCAACTTGGAAATCAAAGCTAACATAGAATGAGCAGCTTGGTTCTTACATTTCTCACATGAGCACTTAAAACCAGACCTCTGATTTGCATTGGCTGCCTTTTGGATTCCAGGTGGAGCTTAAGGTGTTGGTTTTGACCTATAATGCTTTAAATAGCGTGATTCTTTGAGAAACTGCTTCTCAACCTGTGCCATATGCCACAGCTGCCATCAGTGGGGGCCCTTGACCTGTTGACTTAAAAGAGGGAGGAAGAAGGTGTTCTCCAGGAGGACCTCAACTTTGGAATTCACTTTTCTCACATATCCCAAACCTGTTGAGTTTCAGGGCACATTACAAAGCTCATATCTTTCTATGGGGTTTTGTAGACGGAAGGGGCTCTGAGTGCTGGAATTTGTACATTTAGAGTTGGGCTCTTTATTGGGAGTATTTCTCATGTGGTGGGGTGCGGGGTGGTGGAAAACCCTAGGAATGTATGCTCAGCTTAATGCTCATCTGCCAAGTGGCTGTTCTGACTAGTGTGAGGCAGTCGTTGTAACACCCAAGGCATTTGTAAGCACCATTATCATTGATAAACATGTTCTCAGCACCTCTAAGTGCCCATAGCACTTCTAATGTGAAGACTTTACAAACTCTTAAATATTAAGTGTGAAGTGCCATGCACAAGAAACTCACTATAGAAATAATAGTAATGAATAAATACAGATGTGGGCTAATATCAGTGCTACAGGCTTGCTGGCAGGGCCTGTAAAGAATGTGAATTCTCAAGTAAGCAACTCAGTTTACAAGCACTTCTGGCTGAGTGGCAGAGCTTGTAATAATCATGAATCCTGGGATGCATGACTCGCATTGGTTACCAATTCCACTAGCTTTTTTTTAGAGTGTATGATAACTGTGTTAGCCACAATGTAGCTCACAGATCTAACATTTTCTCAGTTATGTACATAGCAGCTGTGAAAACTGAAATACTTGTCATGACGCTTACTGTACATCTCCACTACTTAGTTACCATTGATTGCAGCCACCTTGAGTCACATACAGTCTGCTCTGGTCTGAATGTACTTTGCCACCTCCATAAGCCTCAAAATAAAAATGACATGCACCATACAAGTGTCTCATATAGTTCTAATCTCCACCATGATTAAAGGCTAATTTCTTCTTCTGGCTTCTGAATTTACAATCGCTGAGGCCAACGTTGCAAGATTAACTGTTATAAGTGCCATCCATTCTCCAAGAGTGCTTAAAACAGCCATGAGCCTTCACTACAGAACTCCGGAACTTAGACAGAAGCTTTTAACTATTTCAGTTCCTATAGTGCAGTGCTGACAGCACGTATATCTATGAGCCACAGGAGTCATAGCTGCTATAGGGACTTGTGGTGATTAAGAGCTGCTGACAGATCTTGTAAACTGCTTTAGATCCTCCATCATAGGACTCCCGGACAGATCATACAAATATTAGGCCGGTTCCTCAGATGGTCCAAATCATTCTAGAATAATTGACATAAATAGTTCCATGTAAATTTACACCTGTTGAGGATCTGACCCAATGCATACAATTCCTTTAGAAAACAAATTTCAAGGACAAAAAGAAAAAGGTAGAAATAAATAAATTGTCAAGATAAATTTTAATATATTTTCCCCCTAAACACATAACTACAAAATACTAAGCATTATAAAGTCAAGGTTAAAATTCCAGCACCATCCTTAACATGTTCATTTATTACTTCCCATGCATATTCCACTTGCAGGTTACAGACACCCTATAAATAGCACTAACCTCCTGTTAGCTACCATTTTTCACTAACAAAACCATCTTAAATGTTACTAGCCTACAACCTGTCAGTCAAACCCAGCATGAAAGTGACAGATTCAAACCTACACCAGCACAACCTCCTGTTCAGAGCTAAATAAGGACATTTCACTCACATATCACTGTCCAAATACAGGTTACAAAACCATTTTTGTGTCTTATGCCAGCCAGTATAAAATGACTTCCCTCCACGATCTGGCCTCAGGGAGAATAGGTATGACACTGTATTTTGTTCATTGCCCCACTCCCATGTAGCTGGGATCTACAATGAAATCCTAAATAGAATAGCCACCTGAACACTGCCCCTACGGGTATGTCTACACCACAATTAAATATCTGTGTGGGGGGAGAGCCTCAAAGCCTGGGCTCCAGCCTATGCCTGAATGTCTACACAGCACTTCTGCAGCCCACGCCTGACTCAGCTCACAGGGGTCAGCCACAGGTGTTTAATTGCAGTGCAAACATAGATTGAATAAACTCTTAGAATGGGCTGGATCATACAGGTAACAGAGCACTTCACATATGCCTGTATTAACCTGATGCATTAGACAAACAGAACCCTCATGAAAAATACACATAATGACAAACTTTACACTACTTAGAACACCGCAGTTAACCAAAAGACATCTAACTGTTTTGTGCGGCATTCAAATAAGAATGTAGGAAATATGGTGAGGGTAGGGCCAGGGAAGAAAAGGGTAGAATTTGGCCCTAAAAATTACCATTTAAAAAAAAAGCCAATAGCTGGAAAGTTTAAGACTGATGCAGTAGTTCTGGTTGCTGTTTATATACTAGGTTCAGTGTATACCAGGGGTAGGCAACCTATGGCATGCATGCCAAAGATGGCACGCAAGCTGATTTTCAGTGGCACTCACACTGCCTGGGTCCTGGCCACCTGTCTGGGTGCCTCTGCATTTTAATTTAATTTTAAATTAAGCTTCTTAAACATTTTAAAAACCTTATTTACTTTACATACAACAATAGTTTGGTTATATATTATAGACTTAGAAAGAGACCTTCTAAAAATGTTAAAAATGTATTACTGGCACGCAAAACCTTAAATCAGAGTGAATAAATGAAGACTCGGTGCACAGCTTCTGAAAGGTTGCTGATCCCTGGTGTATACAATATTATGATTTCTGTCTATTTGGTCCATCACAGTCATTTATGGCCCCTTGGTTGTAAGTGTTTTACACTGATCTGATCTCCTGCAAAGTCAACCATGAATGAGGCATAAGAGACCATCTGAGTACACTGTCTTTTTAATACCCTTCTCCCACCATGGACAGCAGGATAGTTTGTATGTAGAACATTCTGAGTATGTTCAGAATCAGTTCTAGAGAACTGAAGAATCAAGAGTTTGTGTGGGATGTTTGGCTTGAAACCCTTGCTTCAGATATTATTTGGGGCTTATCCCTTTTCACAGGATAATATATAAGAGAATTCTTCCTGGAATTCATGTCAGTTTTTTGTCTATTTCGGGCAAATTCCTTCTTCTTTTATTTACATAGGACCAGTTTCTCCTCTCATGTAAATGAAGTCAACGGAGCTACAATGAAGATATCAGCTGAGGATCTGGCCTGTATAGTAATATCATACTACAGTCCTATAGAAGAAAATGTGACTACTGGGAAACGAGGTGCTGCTCAAAATGAGTAAGAATGACTGAATCTGGTCCACAAGGAAGTAACATTTTAAAAAAAACCTGTTTGCAAACTTACTGTCTCCTTCACCTCTTTCTTTGTGGTGATGCTTTCTGCACCGAAAGCATTACAATAGACTATCCAATATAATTTTAGCGGTCAATGTACCTCTTGGGGCTACTGTCCCTGAATAACGTTGGGTCCTCCGATATCAATCCAATTCCTCTAGAGGCATTACAGCAATTCATTGGGATGTCTCAAATCAGTTCTGCTGGGTTTTGTTAATTTTTGTTCATCCAGTTTTTTCTTAAATGTAGATTCCATGCTTCTAGTGTAGTCTACCTACCATGGCCCTTGTACATACAAAATGTCATAGGAAAATTTTAATTTGTACTTTTAAGGTATAATCCTGAATTCCTGGTGCACTCAAACTTGAAATTAATACGAGTTTTGGATGTGCACAAAATACAAAATTAGGCCCCTAGATGATAGTTCCAATCCTTTCCCCCTTTTTTTGCCATCATAAATGATTTATCTCCTCTGCTCAGTGATAGAGGCCAACACATAGCACCTCCGTTATACACTTGGCTATAACAGTGCATAGGTCCTTTGATTTGCAATGGGAGTAAATGAGCACAAAGGTTTGGCCCTATGATCAGATTTACACTCAATCAATCCCCTTGCAATATCACAGCATACCTAAATCCTTGCCCTGGCTGTCAATTAACCATGGTTAGGTATATATCAATTCTGATTGGTTTGCAGACCAGGCCCATGGTGTGCTAACTGCAGTCCAAAATTCAGTTTAAAAAAATGAAGTAATTTTTTAAACTTGTAGAAGAGCAAAATATATTAGCCATAAATTAATGTGCTTTTTGATGCTGAAATAAATAAAAACAAAAATATATATTAAGAAAATATATTATACAATATATATTTATATCTAACAAAATCATATACTATCTATCTATATGATTTCTATCTATATACTAAATATAAAATAATGAAATAAACTTTCAGCCTGGAATGACTTTTACATCTAAGTTGTAAACCCTTGAAAAATGGGTTCTATCACAGAAATGCTGACATAACCTTATCTGAAGCAATACATAAAATAGCAGAATATACCAGAATCTATAATTTAATCTTTTAGAGAAAACACAATTTATCCTACAAAACTACAAAAGACATAATAGGACTCTGTGTATTATAATTACTGCATCAAATATAATTTAAATTTTGCTGTAAGCTGTAAATTAGAGTATCAAAAGTCAAGCATTCTGTGTAATGGGGAAGGATTTTGTTAATTACATATTGGAAAGATTTTTGCATCCTTGTTAACTCTTTTCTACATTTATTTGTGATATATTTTTTTTTAATTTTCTTTTGCAGTCTGAGGAACAAAAGTTCTGATATTCAAAGCTTTCAAAGCAGAATAAAAGTAGATATTAATTTAATATACTTCAACAATATTGATGTGATTTCTATAAACTGAAAGGCTTTTTGAAGTCCCATTTATATACTTGTTATCTTTCAGAATGGTCAGAATTATATACAATAATCTGAATCGAATTTGGATTCTAGTTACATGGACAAGAATGTCCTTTAATCCCTAGAAACACAGAGAACATTCAAGTTTGCTCCAGCTCATCTGATGTGGGGTTTTCAGATAAAAAATGAACATGGTTTTGGTTTTCTATTAGGATTAGCAGGTTCGGACTTGCTTTTCCATTAGGATTAGCCATCAACCATCAGATGTAATCCTAAAGAAATCACAGTGGCATTATCATCATAGACATCACTGAGCAAGGATACCAAGCTCTTGTTTTCATGTACTTTTCTCATATGCAATGCCAGCAGAAGAAAGAGAATCTCTCCTAGTTAAAAACTTGGTTCTGAGAACCAACAGAGTGAGCGGGTGGAAGGGTCATGAATCCAGCAAGCTCTGATTTAATAATAATTAATACAGACCTTACACTTTTGTTCCTCTGAGGTTTTCCCTTCAATAACTTCACATGATTGTTATGTTGGAAGCTCTTAACTTCTAAACACTGCTTCTAAAAGGCCAAAACCAAATCTGGATTTCTTTTAGAACAGACCACCATTTTTAAAACTAGAGGCTTAATCCCAGGTCACCCTTGCTCTCAGGAACATGTTGTTAAAGCAGTACCCTATATAACTTACTTTGGGGAAGAATGAAACCAATAGCTAAAATGCATCATGATCTTGTGGCTACGGCACTGCACTACATGCCAAGAAACTTGAGTTCTACTTCCAGTTTTACAAATAGCCAGGTATATGTCACTTTGCCTCCCTGTGCCTCTATTTTTTTTAGCCCCTTTGTCTATCTTGTATATTTAGACTATAAGCTCTTAGGGCTACAGATCTCTGTTGCTAGGAGTGCAGAACTTAACACTCAATGGGAGCCCGAATTTTGGTTGCAGCCTCTAGCTGCTTCTGTAAATATAAATAAAAATACCTTTATTAGACTAAAGTACTGACTAACAGCAGAGGTGGGAAAACAAACATTTGAGATATAGGCATTGTACAATGAAGGTGTGCTCTGGTATGCCTAAATGAGGTCTGACTGATTATTTTATTTTATTTTATTTTATTTTTGAGAACATACAGAGTTTGCAGGGCATTATAATTCTTATAATTGTATCTGAACAGCTTTCACTGTTATGATTTCTCTTTTTTGTTTATTTGAATTACAATGTCACTGGGTAAAGTCAATATCAAGGGCCATATTTTCAAAGGAAGGTGATGTGCAACGTTGGTGTTTGCATGTACAAGTGTGTATTTTGCAGCAAAATCAGGCAGTTGTGCACCTAATTCCAATTAGTGATTGCAAATTATATGTTTTGCATGTGTAAATCTAAAAGATTCTGTATGGAAACCTGACCTTCATTGACTGCCTGTATCATTAACAATCAATACCATTGTGCTCTCCATATCTTCTTAGTCCAAAACCAAACTGTCTAATGTGGAATGAATACTGGGCAAACTGGTTCAGTACTAGGCAAACTGTTTGAAACTATAATAAAGAACAATATTGTCAGACATATAGATGAACATAATTTGTTGAGAAAGAGTCAACATGGTTTTAGTAAAGGGAAATCATGCCTCACCAATCTACTAGAATTCTTTGAGGGGGTCAACAAGCATGTGGACCAAGGAGATCCAGTGGATATAGTATACTTAGGTTTTCAAAAAGCCTTTGACATAGTCCCTCACCAAAGGCTCTTACGCAAAGTAAGCTGCCACAGGATAAGAGGGAAGGTGCTCTCATGGACTGGTAACTGGTTAAAAGATAGGAAACAAAGGGTCGGTATAAATGGTCAGTTTTCAGAATGGAGAAAGGTAAATAGCGGTGTCCCCCAGGGGTCTGTTCTGGGACCAGTCCTATTCAACATATTTATAAATGATCTGGAAAAAGGGGTAAACAGTGAGGTGGCAAAATTTGCAGATATTTACTAAAGATAGTTAAAACCCAGGCAGACTGCAAAGAGCTACAAAAGGATCTCTCAAAACTGGGTGACTGGGCAATAAAATGGCAGATGAAATTTAATGTTGATAAATGCAAAGTAATGCACATTGGAAAGCATAATCCCAACTATACATATAAAATGATGGGATCTAAATTAGCTGTTACCACTCAAGAAAGAGATCTTGGAGTCATTGTGGATAGTTTCTGAAAACATCCACTCAATGTGCAGCAGCAGTCGTCAAAAAAACAAAACAAAAAAACCCAAACCAGAATGCTGGGAATAAATAAGAAAGGGATAGATAATAGGACAGAAAATATCATGTTGCCTCTATATAAATCTATGGTACGCCCACATCTTGAATACTGTGTGCAGATCTGCTCGCCCCATCTCAAAAAAGATATATTGGAATTGGATAAAAAAAAAAAAAAAAAAAATGAATGGGTATGGAACAGCTTCATTATGAGGAGAGATTAATAAGACTGGACGTTTTCTTGAGGGAGAGAGAGACAAGGGGAGGGAGATAAGATTGATGTGGTGTAAATCATGACTGGTGTAGAGAGAGTAGATAAGTGTTTGTGTTTTCTACTAACAATAACACAAGAACTAGGGGGTCAATGAATGAAATTAATAGGCAAAAACAAAAAAAAAAAATAAAGAAGTATTTCACACAACAAACCACAGTCAAAGGATGTTGTGAGGAGTGAGGGAGGATGTGGTGAAAAAGACCAAAAAAGGGTTCAAAAAAAACTAGATAAATTCATGGATGGGGTCCATCAATGGCTTGGCTATTTGCCAGGATGGAATAAGCGATGCTAACTCTGAATGCCAGAAGCTGAATGAGAGACATGAGACAGATCATGAATCATGAATGAAAAATATCATGTTGCCTCTATATAAATCTATGGTACGCCCACATCTTGAATACTGTGTGCAGATCTGCTCGCCCCATCTCAAAAAAGATATATTGGAATTGGATAAAGTTAAAAAAGGGCAACAAAAATGATTAGGGGTATGGAACAGCTTCCGTATGAGGAGAGATTAATAAGACTGGGACGTTTCAGCTTGGAGAAGAGACAGCTAAGGGGAGATATGATTGAGGTGTATAAAATCATGACTGGTGTAGAGAAAGTAGATAAGGAAGTGTTGTTTACTACTTCTCATAACACAAGAACTAGGGGTCACCAAATGAAATTAATAGGCATCAGGTTTAAAACAAATAAAAGGAAGTATTTCTTCATACAATGCACAGTCAACCTGTGGAACTCCTTGCCAGAGGATGTTGTGAAGGCCAAGACCATAACAGGGTTCAAAAAAGAACTAGATAAATTCATGGATAGGTCCATCAATGGCTATTTGCCAGGATGGGCAGGAATGGCGTCCCTAACTTCTGTTTGCCAGAAGCTGGGAATGAGAGACAGGAGATGAATCACTTGATGATTACCTGTTCTGTTCATTTCCTCTGGGGCACCTGGCACTGGCCACTGTTGCTGGGCTAGATGGACCTTTGGTATGACCCAGTAGGGCCATTCTTATATTCTTATGTACTGAGGTATCCAGATACTGTCAAATGTGCTTCACCACAGGAAAATAACTTCTCCAGTTTTCTACATCAAATGGAGGTTCTTGATCAAGTATCCAACAGTCACGTCTCTAAAAGAAATGGGCCCCTTCAGTCATTGTTTAGAAGGCCCTCCTACATTTAAGGTCACATGAAAACCCATAATCACCTCCCCAGCCATTTCTTAGTTCATGCTGACCTGAATACCGAGCCAGAGTCATCAGAGATAATAACAGTCTGACAACATTACTAAAAGATTTCTGTTTTACATAGAAGTCCAAATTATCTAATTTTGATTTTTTTTTCATGGATGCAAACTGCAAACTGATAGACTTGTGATCAGATTTTGCACCTGCATTACAACTGTGGGTATAAATATGGGTATTTTTACTTCCAATGGATTTGCACCTACAGGAAGGCAGTTATATTATCAGTGTGCTGATAATCAGTGTGCTGAAGTCATCTGTGCAGAAGCATCCTTACAAACTAAGGGGCTCAAAAGTCCAATTATAACAATAATTTATTTATTAGACCAGTGTTAAATTGTACTTCAGAGTGGCACAGACCCTGTGTTGAATGTGATGTGGTGCTGTAGTGCCTCATGGAGTAGAAGCACTGCAAGGTAGGCTCCCATTGGTTGTCCAGTTTCACTAGTCAGGATCACAAAGACTGATCCTTGCTCACCCTCTGTGAGTAGTTTACAGGCTGCTTTGGGGCTCCCCCTAGTCCAGGTATCAGTGGCTAAAATCTTCTGTCATCATTGCTGTGTATATGAGGGCACGAAAAAGTTTTAGAGTGTGGAAGGATAAAAGGATTGATTGAACATTTCTGCAGAAGACTCTCATATTTGCAATCACACAAAAATCACACCATTTCTTTCCACTTTCAAACGTACATAGCATGGAACTCCTTAACTCCAGTTAGATACATTATATGCTCTCTGCCTAACAGCAGTCATATACAAAGGGCCCTTTCTGAAGTCCTTAATCAGTTCTTAATTAGGCAAAACTCTTATTGTAGTTAATGGGAGTTTTTCATAACTAGGGACTGAAGGCTAGATTCACCAATGGACTTATGTGCCCAACTGCCTCTTTGAGCATCTAAGGCCAACATTGAAGCACCACTGGCACTCACAAAGCCATTGCTCAGGTGTTGCCTAATCCTATATGCACCAGAAGCCAGTTAGCATGTATTTCCTCCAGTATAGTCCCCTACATGCCTATGTTTCTGTCAACAAGCATATGCAAAACTGCCTAAATCCTAATGCTGCCCACTTGCTTGGCACTCTAGCTAACCCTAGTGGGATCCTCAGTCTAGGCGCTCTCTGACCTATTTGTCCTGTGGTGCCAGCTCCAGTAGGCATGCTCCGAGCACACCTAACCTGCACAAACGACAGCTGGGTATGAGCAGGTTGGAGTTTGGCTGGCCGGCATCTGTGCCCCATTACACCCAGTAGCCCAGTCAGGGCCAGCCAGGTGTTTGTTGCCCAGAGTGGGAAAACATTCCTGGGAACAGCTTGGCAGGGTGCGGGGGAGAGGGGGAATTCCAGTTTGGCACACTGCCTTTAGATATTGATGTGGTATCCCTGAAAGTTATCATCTAGGACACCTATGGCCAGCCCTGAGCTCAGAGGTTAGAGCACACATGTAGGATGCAGGAGACCTAGGTTTGAATCCTCACTCTGCCTACTTTGGTGCAGGTACTTGAACCTGGTTGTCCATGTCCTAGGTGAATTCTGGCTATAGTGGAAGTCTCTCTTTCTTCACAAGAAAGGGCTGATAACCTGGTTTGGGTGTCTAACTACAGGAGAGAGTTAATGATTGAAAATCTTGAGCAGAAATAGGGGCTTAAGCCCCTTTGAGGATCTGGGACCTAAGCCCCACCCTATTCCCCTGCATTCTGCTTAGCTTAGGTGCTCAGCTTTCTGGCTTCTGGGAATCTCTTTCTTAGGCACCTAACTCTCCCCATGCATTGCACAGGGAGCCTGGACACCTATCTCGGGGCTGTGGCAGGACATCTAGGAGTTAAGCATTGTAATGCCAAAGTCCCCATTGTGAATCTAGCCCTATGTTAAATCTTTAGGACAAAACTAAGTAGTGTTTTAGTAGCTGTGTTGGTGCCAGATAGTAGAGAGACACGGTGGGTGAGGTAATATCTTTTACTGGAGTAACTTTTGTTGGTGAGGGAGACAAGCTTTCATAGAGCTCTTTAGGTGACCTGAAGAAGAGCTCTGTGAAGCTCCAAAGCTTGTCTCCCTCACCAACAGAAGTTGCTCCTATAAAAGATATCACAACACCCATCTTGCCTCCATAAGTGTTATTTTACATCAGATATATTGGATTGTAAGCGTCATGTTTAATTTATTGTAAAAGTATGAATGACAATAGTTTTCTAGCCTGTCAACTTCAATGAGACCAGACTGTACCTGCTTACAGCATATGAAAAATGGTTTGATTCCAACCAAAGCTATCTGTCTATCACTTTAAAGAATGCTAAATTCCTTCACAATCCCTTTCAGAAGCTAATGAAAAGAAAAATAAATACGTAGGGATTAAATGCATAATTTTACACACCATTACAGCTTGAAAGGATGAAAGTCTAGTATCATCACTGATGTGTTCTTGAACAAAATTTACAGAGTTCTATTAATTAAAGACATCGTCTTCTGGCAATCAATGTCAGTGGTGAATTCTCATCCATTTGCATAAGAGAATTTGTAGCTTCTCTGACTGTCTAGAAGTAAAAGAGAACAATAAAATGGGTAAATGTGGGCAGAAATTCTTTATATTTTCAAAAGGACGATTTTATATGTACTTTGCTATGTTTAAGGATTTTGCAGTAGATTTAGAACAGTTATTTTTACAAAGTGCCTTCACTTTAAAATTAGTCTCAATCAAAATGATTATAAGATGATGTAAGGAGTTTTAGGGCATCTAATCTAAGCACTTAAAGAAATTTCAAAACCTCAAACCAAAGAGATTTATAAAGTGTTGCTGACTTTCTCCTTTATTGTCTTTGTGTGAATACTTTAACTTAATAATTGTGGTATATGATCAATGCCAAAGATAGACTAATAGGACAACATGTATGTATTTGATAGAACTAGATCTCATGGGAAAGATTATTGCACTCATATCTATGCTCTAAACTACTAATTTATTACAATCATATTACGACACAGCTCAGCTCTTTACACAGGAATTTCCAGTAAGTCTAATGACAACTGGGTACTTGTTTCAATTTATTTAAACCATTGAAAATGACACACAATGCAACAATAACAGACAGACATAGATGAGATGCAAGCCAGGAAAAGTTTTTTTAAACTCTGACAAGATCCAATTATCTCCTAACTATTCTACAGGAGATAAATGAGTTTCTGCTATAATCATTAGCAAGATAGGGACAGTATTGTACATAGTAATCATATACTGAATGGACTTTTGTGGTGGAGACATACTGTTTAGCTGTAGTAGGAGCTACTGGAGGAATTTAATGAAGGTTGAAATTTCAGGCCATAACATGTGGACAAGACACTAATATTTATTATTACAGTAGCTCCTAGAGTACCCAACCAAGATCAGGGTCCAATTGGCTGGACAGTGCATACTTACATAGTAAGAGGTAGCCCCTGCCTGAATGAGTTCCCAATCTAAATACACAGCACAAAGGATAAAAGAAGAAACAGAGTTGAGGTGACTTGACCAAGGCCACACAACAGGTCAGTATGAAAGCCATGAATAGAACCCAGGTTTCACAACTTTCAGTTCATTTCCCCTATGCAGTAGACTGATTTTCTATTAGAATTCTTCCCTTATGAAAACATTCACATTACCAGTGTTAGTAAATTGTCCTGTGTCAACTTCCTTTTCCCTAGTAACTGATTCTGCTCAGCCACGATTTGCATACACTATGATATGATTCAACAATCCAGATATTGCTCAATGAGAGTCAGAAGACCATCCAATCTTTTCAAATCATTGTAATAGTTATTAATAGTCATGTCCATGTTTTGCAACAAAACAATCCAAGTTAAGCCAGAATTCAAGATAAAGTTCCTTCATTGTATACTTAATAATAGTTATGCTAATAGGATATTTGAATTAGGGGGGTAAAAATATCGAGGTATTCAATGTTAATTTACAAAGTCCACCTTAAGAAAATACTTTTAAGATTATATCATTTAAAATCTCTGTTATAGAAGAAGCCTACTAATAATGCATTGCTGGGTTAAAGCTTTGTATTCCTTTGTGCCTGTGTAGTCTCAGTTCTAACAGTAAGGACACCTGGTATTTATAGTGTCATCAAACCAGTGATGAAAGGAGAAATAGAAGCAAAGTCAAAGACAGATTAAAAGAGTCTCACCAAGCAAAGATGAAATCAAAAAGAGAGACCAGAGTTTAAAAGTTTTGGGGAAGCCTGTAAAGATTTGATAGATGAGGACCCTGCATAGTCTTATGCAACTTACGTTAAATTCAGTTTTCATTTTGTGTACATACATGAGGGCACAATTTGGCCGTAAACAGTGAAAATGGATAGGCACACAGGAGAATCCATACGGATGTAATCATTTAAGCTATAGTATGTGGAAGGTTGAAAACTTTGATAATGATTAATTATTTAGTGATTTTTTGAAGCACTTAAAACATGTATTGTTACTTAGCACCCACATTAGAGTCCTTATGTAAAAAGAGATGCCCTCTGTCAATTGATTTAGCTACAACCACAAGCATTCTTTCTTCTGACTAAACTCATCCCAGGAATCAATGCAATAATGCCAACAACAAATTTGGCCCTTTATGCAAAGCTCTTCATGGATTCATGTTTTTTTGTTGCCAAAAGTAACTATAATACTATAATACTTTGCTCTGATAAGACATGCCAGAGAACTTCACCAAGTAAATTCTGCATCGAGTGCATAACTTCTGTTTGAGCTATCTCATATTTTAGAAAGATATCCAGGTTTGATTGAACTGCTGGAGAATCTTCCACATCCCTAGGTAAATTGTGAAAATGGCTGATTGCCTTATGTGACAGGGTAGTCTGCCTCTTAAAGGCAGTAGCTTCTTGTCATCAGCCCACCCCACCAGGTGCCATGGCCCTTTAAGGGTTTGAAAGTTCCAGTATAAAGACCTAAGGGGGATGTGAAGAGAAAGCTGTCCTGGGAATGAATGGGGCTCAGCAGGAAATCCTGATATATCTTTAAGATCCTTGGGGAGCGGGAGATTTGCAGAGAGGATGGGGGCAAGGCTCTCCTCTGCCCCAGACCAACTGGGAAAGAGCTGGGAGAAGGGGACCAGCAAAGATGGGTAGATGCCTGCAGGCACTGCAGAGTGTAAAAAGGCTCCTGCAGAACCCTGAGTGAGCAGAAAGAAGACACCAGCAGGAGAAGGCTGCCTGCTGGATCCTTCTAGCCTGATGCTTAATTGGGGGAGAGAACAGGCCAGCTGAGGGAGAAGCTGGGTCAGGCTCCACACCGCATCGGTGGGGGCTCCGGGAGCCCCAGCAGCTGGGGGTGATAAACCCACCTATCCCTTTTGTCAGGGATATTTTTAGTGAAAGTCAGGGACAGGTCAAGGGCTGCCATGAATTTTTGTTTATTTCCTGTGACCTGTCCATGACTTTTACTAAAAATATATGTGACAAACATTTAGCCTTACTTATGCTGTATTTTCATTACATGACTGCCATGTCCTTATTCCGTCCTGACCCTTTAAAATGCCTCTTTTTAAGAGTACTGAGGGGTACTGAGAACTGTGAGTGCAAATTTAGAAGCCACCTGTTAAATCCGGAAAGAGAAGAATGACTCCAGTATCCTGATCAGTATTCCTTTCTCTTTTGGAAAAATGCTATGGGGACACTTCCTTTTCCTGGGGAGTCTTCAAAGATTGGATGAAAGGTAATGTCTCATCCCAAGATCAAGAATTCCTCATGCTCTCTTTGGTAGCAGTCCTTTTATAAATAAGGTTTCAGTACCTGGAAGTTAAAAATCTGATCTCACTGCCTTGAGAGGAGCTGATGGTTTCCCACCTCAATATTGACCCATTGGATAACAACAAATACTTAAGTTATTATCTGTATTACGTAAGTGCTGACGAGCCCCAGTCACAGACCAGGACCCCATTGTGCCAGGTGCTGTACAAAGAGAACAAAAAAGATGGTCCTGCCCCAAACAGCTTAGAAGCTACTAAGATCTGAGACGATGGAAACACAAGCTTATGGGGGGAGTAGAAGTAAACAACGAGACAATATTGATCATCATGGTAGGCAGTGATCTCAGAACACCTGAGGTCTATGCATTATCAGGTTTATTGTAAGCAACATGGCAAAGGAGAACTTCAAGACAGCGAGAGAACTAGAGAAACTCTGCATTGAGAGATGCTTTCTTGAGCAAGAGTCTAACACAGGGGTCGGCAACCTCTGGCACGTGGCTCACCAGGGTAAGCACCCTGGTGGGCCAGGCCAGTTTGTTTACCTGCTGCGTTGGCAGGTTCGGCCAACCACGGCTCCCACTGGCTGCGGTTTGCCATTCCAGGCCAATGGGGGCTGCGGGAAGCGGTGCGGGCCAAGGGATGTGCTGGCCACGGTTTCCCGCCACCCCCATTGGCCTGGAACGGTGAACCGTGGCCAGTGGGAGCCGCAATCGGCTGAACCAGCCAATGTGGCAGGTAAACAAACTGGCCCAGCCCGCCAGGGTACTTATCCTGGCGAGCCGCGTGCCGGAGGTTGCCGACCCCTGGTCTAACAGTTGCTTTTTAAAAGAAAAGCTGACCCCTTGAAGATCCTATTTTGGGGGAACACTTATCTATTGGGAAAGTTCTAACAAGGCAACTCTAACAAAGATCCAGTGCCTATACTGGTTCCTTCACATCTGTGATCTGCTTCAGTTCCATGACCAGCTCAACTGGAACCCCCTGCAAAACAAAAAACACAGCAGCAAGTCTCAGAGCCTGGGTCAACTAACTCAGGCTTGAGGGCTTGAGATTTAGAGCTAAAAAAACCCAGTGTGTATAGTCCCACTTGGGCTTGTGCCTGGGCTCTGAAACTCTTGCTGGGTGTCAGAGCCTGAGCACCAGCCAGAGTGGGAATGTCTACACTGCTATTTTGAGCCCTGTAGCATGAGCCTGATTCAATTGACCCAGGCTCTGAAACTCACTACCATATTTGTTTTGTTTTTCAGAGTGGACATACCCAGAGAGTTAAGAGCACTCAGTATAGCATTGTGCCTTTGTACACCTAATTGAGGGCTATTTCATTCTGGGTTCAACAGAGCCCCAGATTTGTCACCCTTCTGTTTAATGTGTATATGATACCTTCAGGGCCTGATCCAACTCCTGTTAAATCCAATGGGAGCGGTATCTGGCCCTTGGTGAGTAAGCACTGATTACTGTGTTCAATATATTGAAGACATCCTGTTTTTATGCTTCGATCTCTTGATCCTGATTATGTGATGGAGTAACTTACACAGTGCTTAATGAAGATTGAGTATAGATGGCTGGAGCCAAGACAGAGATGGTCCATAGGAGATGAGTAAAACCGCTAGATAATGTGACACAAATGTATATTAACATACCCTGTTAGAGAAGTTTACCTACTATTAGTAGCTCACAACTTGAGAATCTCCCATTTTTCCTTTCAGATATAACAAGTGAATTCAGCTGGAAAGTAGTCTGACATTTTTGTGTTAATCTCTAGCTGCTTCTTGTGCTCAAGTTCCACTTACGAGTGCTTAGTATCTACTTGACCTGTGCATGAGTCACAAATTATAGTTTTTTCCCCCTTCCTTTAACTCAGTCTTAAAATGTGATTTTCAAAATATCATGGACTACTGGAGGAAATGAGTATGAATGTCTGATCTATCTTCCTAATTTTATGGTGGTGGTGCTTTAATCAGAGGCCTTGTCCTGAATATACTTACAAACAATTTGCGGAGATCACAGTGCAAGTGTAGATGAATTTTACACAATTTGCGTTATGAGAATATCTGTGTATCATTATTAGGAATGGGAGACTAATTCACAGAGAATAGATGAGCCAACAAATGTTCTCTCCATTCTTTATTTCTAGTTATCAACAGGTAGCTTACTATATGTTTTAATGTTTTAATTATTTGAAATATATGCTAAATTTCTAAATAATATTTGATCTGTAGATTATTCCTGAAAAGCCCATTGAAATAATTCAATATCCAAAATTCAAATTTTTGCTTTTCATTGGACATGTAAGGCACATGCCACATACCAGCCAAGAGTTAGATGGTCCCTAAATCTGAGGAATGCAAGGTAACTGTAAGTCACCTGTTTTTGTAGCTCCTTCTGAATCTAGCACTAGTTTACCATGCCCCACCAAGCTATCATCAGCACTCATACAGGGTTACTTCATGCTTTATAGGCATTGACTCATTTTGAGGTCAAGGTGGATTCATGCTGCACCAGTTGGAATTTGTAGAAGCATTCTCTCTCTTCTGCAGTTGTGCAGAGGGAAGTACATTGATTGCTATAGTTCCTTCAGACTGTGCAGCCCACTCATCCCCAACACATCTGGTCACCTCTGATGGAAAGTGTGGGGAGAACAAGGGCATGTCCCTGTCCTCTCCCTCTTACATTTAGTTGTCACAAAAAGGCAGCTGTCCAGAGAGGAAGGGGAATTCAAATGTGCCCAGTTGCTGCAGAGAGATGGAAGAGTTCCTTGTACCCTCCTTATATACACCCAAAACTGCTAGGCTCATTGTAATGATGGAGTAATACACTGATAAAATGGAACATAAAGCAGTTCAATATAGAATGTATTACTGTATTACATTCTGTCATCAGAGGAAGATACCAACATGGAATATCCTCCATACTAGAATATACACTTTTAAGTACAGTGCTTACTGAGCACTACCATTAGCATCACAGACTTTAACTCAAAATATTAGCAACAGTTACTACTGTAAATGTGGAAACCACATTTACAAATGTTTACAATGTAGGCATTTTGAATTCTTTTCAGAAAATAAATTTAGAGGCTAACTCTCAATGAGAAATAGCGAAATTGAGCAGATCTTATGTAAAATTCAGCCTTTTATTGAGGTTTTTATGCCCAAAAGGAGTTGAGTGCATTTTGTTCAGCTATTCAGTGACGACAACAACAAAAAGTCACCTCCAGACTAAGGCCAAGCATGCTGGAAAGGGATCTTTTAATAAAGTTACGAGCTTAAGGAAATGAGGGGGTTAAAAGTAACCTCACAGTAACTCCATCTTTCTCTGTCTCAAAAGTTAGAACAGCTAATACATGAATTGTAACAATAGTAATGATATCATTATTGATGTACAAAACAAGTTTTAATGTTTAAAGTAACAATAGGTGTAAAGTGTATTGTACGTGTTATTTCTTTATTAGACACTAAAGTGCAAAGCTTAGAACTCAGGCTATGGTTGTTAACGTGACATACAATTCATTTACAAAGTAATTAAGATTCTCTCTCTCTCTCTTTTTATTTTTTTAAAATAAGCTTGGCCCAACTTCTTGTAGCAATACCTCCCATGCTTTAATTACTTGTGTGAAAAGATTCCTATTGATTTCAATGGGTTTGGATCAGGATCCAAATCCTTTCCTTCCTTTCGCCTCCTTGCATCAAATTCAAGCCTCTACTCTTCACCTTCAAGGCTCTGCATACACCAGCACGACTTGCATCTCTGCTCTCATCTTATTACTCCCCCTAACTGCTCCCTTTTCCTCTTTCAGTTATTGGATCTATAGTTAAATTAAATAATTAAAATCCCTGCATTACTTACAGAAGTGGGTGGCCCAATGGTTATGAAAGCATTTAAATTAATTGATAAGGCTGTATATGTGGTGTGAGCAGTTTCTTCCAAGTCTCTAACACTTGCTGCAAATACCATATATAATTTTTGTCTGCCATACTCATAGTGCAACAGACAAATCTATTTTTGTGTCTTTCCATTTCTATCATCACTCCTGGAGGTATAACTTCCAGAGGGCAAGTTGAGATATTGGACTTGATCCTCATTATCACCTGCTAATTACCTACTGTGAAAGATGTGTTCCTTGATAATGACACTGTAAAATAGTGATTGCAGTTTTCTTCAGCATGCAGGGCAACATGTGAAAAAGTATGTGTTTTTATAACCTAGTAGTAGTACTTGGCAAAAAGAGAACCTCATGACTGATACTAGTTATGTTCATAAATCTGATTAGACTTCTTATTCCCCTTTCATCCAATTTTCCAGCTTGATAGTTTTGAGGTGTTGTTGGGACATGGAGACTTTGGGAATGTCCTTGAGGAAGAAAATTAAATACATATTATGCTGACAATACTTAATATATAGGCAGAGTTTTCTTTCAAAGTTTCAGGCTGAATGGGATAATCACTTCTGATAAAACTGGTTTTACACAGGTTTAACTCTCTTATCTTCAGTGGAGTTACTCCTAATTCTGAAGAGTGTAAATGAGATCAGAATCAGGGTCATGTTCCAGTGCCTCAACACAGATCCTAATCCTTAGTTGTGACCCCAGTTTAGGTCCTCAGAGGGAGTCAGTGCTTATGTCTTGTAGGGCATATCTACACAAAAATTTTGTTCCCAGCAAGGTTGGATGTCAATCTACCCCACTCTAGCCTGCCATGAGCCAAGTGTCCATGTGGACGCTGTTGATGTGCATTAACAGTTTGTTTAATGCACTTTGAACTAGTTCTCTTTGAAACGGGAATACATCAAAGGATATTAACAAACTGTTAATGCGCATCAGCAGGATCCACATGGATACTTGGCCCATGGCAGGCTAGAGTGGGGTAGATTGACTTCCCAGCTTGGAACAAAATAAGTGTTCATGTAGACAAGCCCTTAAACTCTCTGCCTCAGCTTTTTTATATTCAAAATTCTTACATCCATAGGAGTGCTGTGAGGTCTAATTAGCCACTTTTTAAAAAAATACTTTGCATATGAAAAATCCTAAACAGTATTATTACTTATTACTATATAAATGGACACTACTATGTTGAGAAGCTCCCAGAATGGGAAAGTGTGTACTATAAGCACTGGATGTAGGTGACATATAACTTTATCAGCAAAATTGACATGGCAAAAGTATGTTCAGAGGCATTTTTCAATAGTGCTTCTGTGTATCTGATTCAAAATAGGATGGGCTGTTCCTACACTGATGGCCAAGAGAAACACCTTGGTTCTTCTCAGATGGTGCACAGAAAGAGGCAGAGTGTTGAAGAACCAAGAAGCAGACCATGTAGCTGGTGTCACAAGACATTTAATTTTACTTTTAATTTTAAATGTTGAGGTTTTTAGATTAAAAATAGTCCCCTTAAATTGCACTCAGAAACAGAGGTGAAACAAACATAGCACAAGTGTGACATGGCTGGCATTATTTGCTCCACTAAGAAGATGTGCTGCTGTGACTTAGCTGATGTTTGAGTGCTCTTCAAAGCTACCTGTTAAAGTGCATTACTGTATTCTGGCTGGATGGCTATGGCAAGGTCTCCATCTGATAGGAAAGACTGTAAACACAGGTCATCTCTTGGCCAGTCACAGACAGTGTATGTCTGATCACCTCCACTATCAGAAGCAGCTGAGCGTCCAAACACGTTATGTCAAACCTATGACAAAGGGTGAATATAAATTCCCTTAGTAGGTGGAACAGACAAAATCCCAGTCAAATCTTACAGATGTTTTCCTTTATTCACCTCTTCTTTGTCTGGATTTCACTTCAGCTGAGTCACTGCAATCCCAGTCAAACACTTGCAAAGCAAAGATACTACTAGGTCAAAGGGGAAGGGAGGGTGGAGAGAAGAGAGCAAGCTGAGGAGACTGCAAGGCTTTTTAGACTGCTAGAGGAGATTGCAGTCTAGGTACATACTGAACAGAGGAGGTGACAGAACAGAAGCTAGCATGACCTCATAAGGGAGTCCTTGAGGTGGATGAGCCACCCCTTGAATCCTCTTAGAGGAAAGAATGAAACATGTAGGAGTAGTTTAATCTACTGTCATAAGTACCCTCAGGGCAGTAATAATATCACGTTTAGCAGTAATCAAAGGCTGCTGATAGATGTATGAATCAGCATGTGCTTTTGGTCTTTGCCCATCACTAGGAAGAGATTACAGTATTAACTGAGGATGCTACTGAAGTCTCTATATGATAGCTATGCTTCAAATCATAAAAGGTGCAAAGATCTCAGATGGTGGCAGAACAGGTTTGCTACAACTTTTATGATCAGAGTGAAGGTCTGAGAGTATGTGACAACTGGAAAGATTTCATAAGCAGAGACTTTGCTGATCACTACTGTTAATGTTCTTTTATAAAGGCTTCCCCCTCCCAATACTACCCATTGTGGCAAACAAGGAAAAAAATATCATCCCCTATACTTTGAAAAAAACCCAAGAGAAGGTAATCTTGTTTAATTTCCTTTTTATACCAGACCCGTCTCTTCTTTGCGTTAGCAGAATTACTTTCTCCCACATTAGCCAAGGAGATACAGCCTTGTCGTAAGTGAGAAGGCCAGCTGGTAAATCATGATAAATTAATCCAGGTTAGCTCATGGAAATGGATATGGGACTTTGTGATAGCTACAATGGTCTTTGGGGATGGTTCATGGATTAAAACAAACATGGAAATAGCAAGATGTTTGTCAGCAGGCACCTTAACCACTTGGACTGTATATTTCCCCCCATTTTTCTGTCTGTTTTTATCATTTTAGATTGTAAGTTCTTCAGGGCAGGGACTGTCTTCCTATAAATCTGTATAGTTCCTAGCACATGACAGTGCCGATTATATAAACATGGTAAGAATTAATAGTAGCTATTGTCCCAAAGGATCATGATACCAGAAAGGCAGAGAAATCAGGCACCTCCCTTCTAAAATAAAAGCTGCTTTCATAAAGCAAAGTTTATAAATGGTGATGGCCCATTGAGCCCGGAGCAGTGCCACACATCACACATTGGAACTGTATCAGTTCCATTATTGTACTTTCATGCCCACAGAGCATGGAATTGGATTTTCACTCTCTACCTAACCCCACAAACCTCTTGTGAGGTAGGAGAAAAGTTTAACTTCAGAATGAGACACACAGGATTAGATGCAGTTCCCTCACTGACTTACAATGAGTAGTGCCTATGCAGTCTCTCGGGAGGTAATTCAGAGTGTCTTGTTGGCCAAAAAATAACATCTGAGAGAGAAATATAAGGCCTGGTCTAAAGCCTGTTGAAGTCAATGGAAGTGAGGTACTTGCTGAATAAAATAGTGTTGCAGGCTGCTTAGGTGATAAGGAGGGGTAAATGAACTCATTATGATATATTAATATTGTTTCTGTATATAATTATATATTTTTGAAAATATCTTAATCCTGTCAACTGTGCATGTCTATGTAATCATGTGTTTCCATCACTGCTACCCTCATATTCCCCCTGCCCCAATGTATTGGTTATACTCTCTTGATACGTCTAGTCTTGATTTAAGTCCAATCCTGTAAGTTGCTCTCTGTAGCCAGATCCCTCACCCATGTGTAGTGTTCCCTCTAATTTTTTAATGTCCATGTGCGGAATGAATTTTGTTATATGCACCAATATGGAGGTGATGTGTGGTGGGGCTGATGTGTTCGGACTGTGGGACGGGGCTCAGGGTTGGGTTGCAGGGAGGTACAGCCTATGGGGTGGAGCCGGGAATGAGGGGTTTGGGGTGCAGGCTGCCCTGAGGGAGAGGCACCTGTCCCCGGCTGCAACAGCTCTGGTGGGGCAGGGTGGGGCTGGGCCAAGCTGAGGGAGGGGTGCCTCTCCCTGGCCTCAGCAGCTCTGGTGGGGCTGGGCTGGGCCGGTGGAGGGACTCCTCTCCCCGATCGCAACAGCTCCAGTCGGATGGGGCAGGGTGGGGCGGGGCTGGGAGAGGGGTGCCTTTCCCCACCTGTGCGGCCCTTGATAGCCTGCTGCACAGCCCTGCAGTTTAGAGGGAACTTAGCCCATGTGTCATTATGACTTCAGTGTGGTTCTGCACAGGGGTCAGGTTCCATGATCAGGGTCTTTGCTTGTAAGTTCTCTGGAACAGACCCTTTCTCTTATTATGCATGTACATAGTGATTAGCACAAGGGTGCTTTGAAATGTATGTTGTTTATATGACAATTAATCTACTAACTAGTTCCTATTAGGCATTTCCTAAATAGTAGATTTCATTATCTCTTTCCCTGTTTATAAGCATGCCAGGTACATCTTACATATACACGCTGGTGGTGATTCTGAGTGTGCACTACTAGGTACCCTAGGGAGATTTCAAAACCAAAAGAGGCTACTGGATTTCCATTTCTGCTCCCAAACTGCAGGGCACTGCAACAATTAACCTGAGGAATTAAACTGCTACAGATAACTTGGTGTAGCTGAAAGGACTGGGTGTTACATTAGCTATTTTATATTAACTGTTATACGCTTAGAGGGACCTAAGACACCATTTGTTTTTCTGAGTGTGAATTCAATTTGATCAAAAGCCCGGAGTAATAGAAAGAATTTGTTAACTTGTCTTGCACTTTGAATTGACTTCAATGAGTTCTTCATATTAATGCTGTAGAGTTTCCTATACTAATACACGTCTTTCACTCCCATAATGCTAGGAATAGGACCAAGAAAATTAACTTCTCTTGGTGACTTCTAAACAAGATGCAATAGTTCAGGAAAAGATTAAACCTGACTCATTCTTGGGGACAGTGTCACCAGTTATCTTCTTTTAATTTTTTCTTTATTTTTTTTCCTAGTTTTACCTAACTTTTTTACCTTCCAAATAAAATCAATAAGAACATACAGTATTTTCCATATAGTTTAAGGTGTGGATAGTCCAGTCTGAGGCCTGGTCTACACTGTGGGGGTGGGGGTCGAACTAAGGTACACAACTTCAGCTACACGAATAGCGTAGCTGAAGTCGAACTACCTTAGTTCGAACTACTTACCCATCCTCACGGCGTGGGATCGAAGTCCGCGGCTCCCCCGTTGACTCCGCCACCGCCGTTCGCAGTGGTGGAGTTCCGGAGTCGACGGGAGCGCGTTCGGAGTTCGAACTATCGCGTCTAGATGAGACGCGATATATCGAACTCCGAGAAGTCAATTGCTACCCGCCGATCCGGCGGGTAGTATGGACGTACCCTGACTGTGTAATACACTCTAGTAGCTAAATCCCATCATCTGTTTATGCTTTTTTACTTCTTTTAACCTTTGTGGCATTTTATTTGATGTTTCTCAATATCAACTGTTCATTTACATTTCTTTTACATTGTCTGGATTCCATTTTATTTTATTCATTGCAAACCTTTAGGGCCAGCTCATCACCTGCTGTAAGCTAGCAAAAGTTCACTGAAGTCAAAAGAAATATGTCAATTTGCATCTGATGAGGATAAGACCCTTGATCTTTCATCCTTTCATTGTCCTTGAGTGTGCAGGGATAGGTAATTAAGGGACAGCGATGACTCTGTGTCTAATGGCTCAATGTTGTTTATAACAAGGATTTCCAGAAACAGAGAGTGGGATTCACAAATGTATTTATGTGCCTAACTCCCACTGAAATCAATGGATGCTAGGGACTAGATTCACAACAAATTTAGTTACGGCAATGTTCAGTGTTACCACTCCTAACTTTTAGGCACCTAGAAAATCACTGGGATTCACAAAGCCTGAGTCAGGTGCTTAGGCTCCCTATGTAATGAGTGGGGAGAGACAGGCACTACAGAATGGGATTCACAGAAGCCAGCATGCTAGGAGGCTCCTTGCCTAAGTTAACCAATGAGAGATGCCAACAAGAGGGGTGTGGGTACTAAGCCCCATCCCATGAGGGAGTTCAGCCTAAATCCTGGCTGCAGACCAGTGCCTCCCTTCACTTCAAAGTCTCAGCTATACGCCCACTCTTGGAGTTAGATGACTACACCATTTTTGTAAAGGCTAGTGGGGGCAGGAGGAGAGGGAGGGAGGGAGGAAGGAAGGAGGATAACCTCTCTCATAACTTTCAGTCCATTGGTTAGGATACTCACCTGGGATGGAGGTACCTCCCTCATTCCAGTCCCTCCTCTGCTTGAGGTGACAAAGGGATTTGAACAGAGCTCTCAAGTGAGTTCTCTAGCCACTGGGCTCTGGGGTTATTCTGATGTGGGGCTCCCTTAATCGCTCCTGTTTGAAACTGTGTTATTGTGGCTAGCTAACTAAAAAGGAATTGGACCAGGGGGACTGGACCCAGGGTCTCTCACACAAGTGCACCTGCCATCAGGCTACAGAGTCATTCTCACTGTTGGTGTGCACTCTCTCTGCCTCAGTGATTTCTTTTCATTATTAATTCACAGTGGAACAGCTTCAACAGAAAAGACTGAGGGAGCCTGACATGAAAATATCCTATAGCCCAGTGGCTATAGGACACTCACACAGGCACAGTCTCATTGTCTGGTGGAGGGAGCAGTTGAACTTGCATTCCCCTACCTCCCAGATGAATACCTAACCCCTGGGCTACAAGATAATCTTCCTCTTGTCCCCACCCCCATTTTGTGTAAGCTCACCTACAAGGGCCCAATCCAATAGGTGAACTTTGAGCCTGCATACCAGATTGGGCCCCATAAGCAAATTAGGGGGAGGAATGCTGGTCTCCCACTGGTTTGTAATCACTCTGGGGTTTAGGCATCCACATACCTAGAGTGAAGCAGCAGTGCACAAGCTCACAGGCAGCAACTTAGAGTAAAAGTTCCCTTAGCACCCAAAACTTAAGTGCCAAACTAATTTAGGTGCCTACAGGGCTCAGCAGCAGTTGAGCAGAGTTTTATGTATCTCAGTGGGGCCTGATTCTGGGATTTAGGTGCATATAGTGGCTGTTAGTTGCCTAAATCCTTTTGTGACTCTAGCCTTAGATGCCTAAATACCTTTCTGAATCCCATCCTAAAATTCCACACTTCATACTGCTCTGGATGTTCTGCTCTGTATAGAACCATAAAGAATCTCTTATTCAGGTGATCTTCCTATCTGCATGTGCTTTACCAATTATTATTTGTTTAAAATTATTTTAAATTGAAAAAATGCATACAATTATATTAATTTTAATGAATTACTAAACTATCTTTTCATTTTCAGACACATTTTAAAGACCCTTGTTCAGATACTGGGATAATTCACTGAGTAGTTGTAGTCTGGGTTATGCCAGTTTTCATCTGCATAACCCAGGGCAGATGGCTCTCATTGGTGGAAACTCCACAATTGTGGTGGCTTCAGAATGCCTGGAGCCAGCTGGGGCAGACTCAGAAGAAGGTAGCTCTGGTTGGGGAGAGAGTGTGGCCAAGGTATCTAAGGATGTACTGAGTCAGCCCATCCCCTCAAGAGACTCTACCAGCAGGGCTCCCGTTGTGGCCACACTGCTATTTTTTAGGCACTAGCTTGAGCAAAACTAGGCCATGTATATCTGCCCAAGTTGGGAATTACACCTCCCAGCTACAGTGTGGTTGTACTGTAAAGCTGCCCTACCCTGCTATAACCTGGAGAAATCAACAGTGCAAACAGCACCACCAACAGGTTGGAGACACAGTGATTGTGTTTGATTATAAAGAATGTGGGTACTGAGGTGGTAGAGACAGAAGTTAATCAAAGGTAAAAGTGGATACGGAGGGTGAAGTGATATATTTAGAGGGGAAAGGGGGCTAGAATTGGTGGGTATAGATTAGGGTGAGAAGAGAATAGGCCCAAACATGTTTTGTTCCAGCTCAGTAACTCTTCAGATGTAAACACTGTCTTCTTTCCCCAGTCATGAATTTCTACCTCCTGCTCCAGCGACACAGCACCCCCAGCAGCACTAGAGGTACAGTATAATTTGCACCAACAGGAACAAATTGATCCCTGCAGCAGCATATATTATTTACTTTGCCTTTATTAACTGGAATAGTTATTGCAGCTTGAAATGGTTCACTGCCTTAAAAATAATCCCACAAAACAGAAGCAATTGAAATACTGATCTACAATCATTTCATTTCTTAGCCTTAACTCTAGAGTTAACATTTGTCCAGAGAGCCCATTTCTCTAAAACTGTGTTAGAAAAGATTTGAAGGAGTCAGCCAATCTAATTATGATGATGTGTGTAGGATAGCTCTTTTTCTGATTTCTAGGCTGAGGGTGGCATTGTACACTTCAAATTACCAACAGGGATTGATATTTTCAGCAAAGGTCATCTTCATCTCAATCTGTGCCTCAACCCACCTATTTTAATGGGCCTTCCATCTGCAGAATAAAGATTTTTTTTTCCTCCCCACCCCTGCCAAACCTGGACTTTGAACAGCCTCCTTCATTAATATCAGTTGCCACTCAGAGCTGCCGATGACTTTGGTTAATTGTCCAATTAGTTTAATTATAAGGAGGGAAAGATGTGCAAAGCAACAAAACAAATGTATCAGCGGTGTTTTATTGTTCAGTAGACATCTAACTCAATATGATTTTTTTTAAAAAGCTTTGCAGATTGGCAAGTATAGAGTTGTGGGGGTTTTTTGGTTTGTTTTTGGTTCATCACTCAAAATATACACTAGGTTAACAGGGAGCATTAAGCCTCTACTCTAGACTGTTTGGGGAAAATAGTTTAATGTTGCTCATTTGTGAGAAACCTGAACTGAAATGGTCAATAACAAAGGAAATCCATTTAAAATATTTGAAAGTTAAAAGCTGTCCTGAAGATGTCTATTTTTGGTGCCTTCACAATATTTTTTGCTCTGAATTTCAGTGATCTTTATGTTCTTTAAAAGATTGTGATGTTCCTTTAGCAACACGGCAGGAAATAGAAAATCTGTGATTTTTCTCCATCTCATTGGTAATTATAAACAGGAGGTAGTCACAGCTCAGATACTTGTTTGTGGCTTTTGCTAGATCTTTTTTTTTCTTTTTCTAACTTTGATGGAAAAAGAAAAGCTATTATCCATGGTAAGAAAATGCCACCTAAGACAGAACTAAAATTCTTCCAATTAACTCAAGTAATTAGAATTTGGAAAATCTCCAGTGAATGTCTCATACTCAGTGTAAACTGAAAAATAAGCACAGAAGCCAGTGGTGCTCAGAAAGGTGTAAAGAAATAGAATAGACATTGCCCAATGAAGATCAGACCATACAGATGTGTGTTCCTGGCACTGTCTGCTAAGTAGAGAAGAATGTTCTACAGAGCCCCATATGGCACAGTAATAACACTGATGCTGTATGTTTATATTGCTAAATACTCCACTCACCATGCATTTAAAGCAACACACTGTATACATCATCAGTTTAAGCATATCTCATTGTGCAACAGTGAACAACAAATAATAGGTGCATGAGAAGTGCTATACCCAACAGTTCCATTTTTCAAGGTGGTTTGAAAACCATTTAAACTTAAAAATTTACATGGATTCGCAATAAACACTCAAACTCAATGAGAATTTCTGTCTGCCTTAGGCTCAGAACCACATGAAACCACCAAATTTTGTATGATGTACACCTAAAAACACAAGTCAGTCCACGTTCTTCTGAGACTCAGTCCATGTTGTTCCCAGGATCTGCAAACCTGGCCCCACATTTTGGATCGGTGACAAAAGCTCAAACAACCAAACTTACCTAATGCCAATTTTCATTATTTTCACTACAGCTCCAGTAGTTGCCCACTGAGGTGTCCAGATCTTGCTTCCAATGAAGTCAGGAACAAAACTGCCACTGAGTGAAGTACTGGCTCCATTTAATTCAATACTGAAATTCCCACGGACTTCAGTAGGGCCAGGATTTCACCCATTCACTTCAATGGTGTAGGAACAGAGCCTGAGAATGTTGATACTCCCATTGTATTCGAGGGTATCTATGGGCAGGTACAATCCTATGTGGAGCAGAGTGCCCTCACTTCGGATTGATATCTGTGGAAGTCAAAAGTGTTCAGCACATCACAGGAACAGGCATCCTAATGAATTATGTTATCCAATTGCAGTATTCACAACTACATAAGAATGGATGGGATATTCTTAAATTCAGTGAGGTCACAGCAGCTAATGAACTGACAGATAAATTCTTAAAGCATGTGAATGAACTAAGTTTCCCTTAGGATCAGTAGATTGGCTGGCCAATTTATTCATTTTAAGAAGAACAGATTGTCCTGCAATTTTTCCCCTGTAAATTCAAGCTATGAATGTTGCATGAATTATGTGCTTTACTATCCCATATACATAGCAAAATGTAATAGTTTTTCTACAAAAGAGCTGATTGCATAAGTAGTGACTTTGTATTTTCTGATACTATTAATGTTGAAAAATATTTAACATATAATTGACTTTCCACCATGATTGCTTAGTTGCTTTCAATCTTTCACGCAGACTGGATAATGAAACATTTTTTTTCTTCAGGGTGTGTTTTCAAGGCAGTTTCTGGTTCTCATGCACTAACAATGTTTTGTTTGGCTCAAAATAAACAACATGGCAAGGAGATGTCTAAATGTAATTTGAATATTTCATGAAATGAGAATGATAGATGGGAAAACTTTTCAATTCCTATTAAGATTTGTAGAAACGTTTTAAAAAAAAGTTTTATAAAGCCTAAGTATTAGGCTTGAAAAGTTAAATTTTAAGGAAGGAGCATGCACCAGTGCATAGAGTCAGTCTGAGTGTCAGGAGACCTGGATTCTATTCCTAGCTTTGCCACTAAGCTGCTATGTGGTCTTGAACTTCACCTCTTTGCCCCCCACCTTACCTTACTTCTTGTTTGGTGAATTTAGACTGCCAGCTCTTGGGGAGAGGGACTCCACTGTTTGTTTACAGAGTGCCTGTCCCACTAGGCTCCAGAGCAGTTTGGGCATTTAGGTGCTACTGTAGTACAAGTAATAAACCTAATAGATCTAAAGTAAACTGTCCATTTCAAGGGGACATCCTCCTGTTCTCCCCTAGCCTGAAGTTAGACTCAGGATTCTCATGAGAGTTTGGGGGTGTAAAATATTTGCTTCCCCCACTCAACACACAGTAGCAAAGCAACTCAGTGTTTGCTACATCAGCCTCCAGTACTTATCAGGTGAGGCAGGCAAGTGGATCCATGCATCACAGTGCCACCACCCACCTACCCCTGCTAGCCTTCATTCAGCTGGACACCGAAACCTCTGCACACTCCAACAAAGATTCTTAACAACCCACCCAGTTTTAAACTGGAGACTTAGATCTTATGCTATGTTACATGGAAGAATGTTTGTTTATGTAATATACTAACTAAGATGAAAATGAAAGAGTTTTCTCTCTGAAAAACCTGAGCAGCTTTAAGTAACTTACCACAGAAAACTGGAGCATGAATTTTTCTGCATTCTATAGAGAAAGCTATATGGTATATGTTTGAGTGTCATGATGTGTGGCAATGAAAAATTTTGTTAGACCTCTTTGGCAATTAAGGCAGTGAAACAACAAAAAATAGTATGAATATGTGCAGGTAATTTATTTTGTCAGGATGTAGGAACAGTTAGCTTAATCTAATCTTAGGTAAGATACAGACTTTGGTTGGGAGAGGAAAGCACGTAGATCACCTCACCATGTCCATAAAATCATCCTCTATCAAGGATATCTCCATTAAAGGTATCAAGACAGTTACTGGGGTACTTCTGAACTCTGCCACATCTAGGTACCTGAATAGCGTGACTGCCACAAAATGCTCTCTATCTGGTTGTTCAGAAGATTGCATCCTATCCTATCAGACTGACTTAGATGCAGTGATCTACACATTTGTGACCTCCAGGCTTGATTATTTAAATGTGTTGTGAGAGGAATGAAACTGCTGATTGTGAAAAGGCATTTCTGGTAAAAAGTACAGCAGATGGCCTCCACTGCTACACAATCCACTGAGAACAGATCACCCTATCACTCTACTCTGTGGAATTCTGAATCAAATTTCAAGGTTTTGGTCTTTATCTAAAAGCCTACACAGGGATTGATCCAGGTTATCTGAGGAACCACCTCCAAGTAGTCCAATGGAAAATGGAACAGTCATTCTCAACGGTGAGACTGATAACTACAGGAGAGTGGAGGAATGGGCATTGTCTTCAATGGGAGTTTTGGGTGCTCACTACTTTTTGAAGTCAGGTAGGTACCTAAACATGGACTGAGCAACCTAGCTTTAGCTTCCATTTTTGACAATCTTGATTGTGGAGCCTTAAAATTCTTCTCCTGCAGCAGCAGATTTCAGTTCCTGTAAGGTGAATTCCATTCAATAATACTGGTGTTGAAGCAGGGAGAGGTGATTGATGTTAGTGATCATCTAACCATGTCACCATGGATTTCTCCATGAACCGAAAACTGTTTTAAGCCCTAAAAATGAAGTCTCGGGAGCCTTAAAGAATTTATATTCATAAAATGATATATTTTGAAAGTAAATGTATATCAGGCCATGCATACCAACATCAGAGGCATAGTAGTTTTATATTGTGCTCCATTTTTAAAAGAAACATTTATTAAATAGGGTTTTAGGGAAATTTTCCTCCGTGGTGCATTTGTTATTCTGAACTGTTGAATAAAAAATGAGAACTCGCATGTCGAGAAGTAACCTTATGTGCCTTTTCTGAAACTTTATATACTACTCTTCACCCCTAAATATAAGAACAAATTACTGAAAATATTGTTGTAGTACCCAAGAGAAGACTTCTAAGTGAGGATCAAATTTCTCCATAGCTGGGCATTGCATGGGGTTCCATAGCACCTAGCCAAGTCACAAAAATAAGAGCGGGTCCTAATTTTGTATCCGCACCAAATACATGCAGATGAGAAAATGGGAGGTAACACCTAAGGGGAAAAGAAATGATCCTATATCATTTGTCACTCCATTCTGTCCATTCCAATATGCACTCTAGAGACGTGACAGTATTGCCTAAGGGAATGAAATAGCTAGCGCTAATAAGAAGAAAAATAGATAGCAGACACTGAGGCAAATCAAATTATTTAAGTATAATATCCAGATCACCTAGTAACTAAGATAATACCAGTTACTTGACTACAGAATCCAAAAAAATTTAACTGTCATATTCAAACTATTAATCTAGCAGTATTAATAACACAGTTTTCCAACCTGAACAGTTAGAATAAATAAATACAGTGCCATCAAAATGACATCTATTCCTCTTTACTGTCTGAGCTTATGATGACAGGGAACAATGGAAGCTGTAGCTAGTTACTGTACCAGCTAACTGAAAAAAATGGCAATAACTACTTTCCCATTTCTGTTTTTTCTCTTTGAGGCTCCTACCATCCAAAAATTAAAAATGTCATCTGTCCCAGACCAAGTTTTGTGAGGAAAGAAATTACCTGTCATGATAGCAATTCATCTCTTTCTACTGCACCTTCTCCTTTACTTACCTGATCTACCTGACTGACCAATTGCCTGCCGTGTGCGAGTTAAGACAGGGCAGAACCCATGCCATTGTGACAATTCCATGTTTCTGATTGGCCTCCCCACAGCATGAGAAATAGACTTATTGGCAGATCTCCTCACTGGGCAGATGAGAGGCACTACTCCAACTATACAGAATTTGACATCCAGAAGAGAAAGTTAATACTCTATTAGTGGGTTTTTTTTAGAATTCATTAATATCACACATAAAGTAACACTGTCCAAATAGCTCACCTCTAGATTACTTATGATTTTGACTGATTGTACTCTGTGCCTGCCACTTTTCTAGTGTTTTATGGAACATGCAAGGATCTGTCATAGCCAGGTTGTGTGGGCAGCTGGGCTTATGGGTGGAGTCAGAGTCATGCTTAGTGAGTAGGGGTGGACCCAAGGGTTGGACATGGAATCAGAAGCCAGGAACCAAAGCAAATTGAAGGAGAAAAGTCTGTCTTAGCATCCAGGTTGGGAGCCATCTAGTTACACAGACAACTTCCTAGTGCGCCTCCCCCCCACCCCTGGTTTAAGTAGTGTCTATGGAGCAATCGGGGACCCTAAGAGTGCAGCCATTCAGGCTGTGTGTGAGTGGCATTTACTGTGGTGCTTGGGCCCCCACAAGGGTCACACCCCATCAATCACTATTCTGCCAAACTGGGTTTGGTGGTGCTCCAGGAACAGTAGACATAGGGTCTACCTCACAGATCCTCACAGGAACATCTGCTTTCTATCAGTTCATTTGTCAATTACTCATTAATCTTGCTCTGTCAGTCTATCTAGACAGACACATATTAGGAGTGGGATCCATACCACAGAGTGTTGAATTTTAGAAGTATCACCTGCTCCCACAAAAGTCTGGTCCACGTCCCTCAGCTGAAAACACTCCTCTTGAAATGTTAGTCTGAAAGCAGAGCAAACCAAAGCAATGCAGTAAAGGAAGGAACTGGAGACTTGTGTTTTAGTTCAGTTAACATATTAAATGACTCAAATCTTCATCCAAAACTCAGACTGAACTTGAACTATAATTGTGAGGTTTAAAATAAAGTTCTGCTAAATTTCCTTTGAACTTTGTATTTTTGCATTTTGACATGACATTGCAATTCCCAGCAAGGAAGAGAAGCACTAAAATGGCTCAGGAAAGCCTGTTTCCATGGTATTTGTGGCCTTACTGAAGTCAGGAAGTATTTAATGTCTTGTGAGGTTTTCAGCCTGTATTTACAGACTCAAGAGGTTCATATAAGTTCAAATGAGGTTCAGAAAAAATCTGAACTTTAGAGTTCTTAACTGAATGGCTGTTCTTCTTGAAGTGAGCCAATTATTAGAGATGGCAAGGATTCAATCAGTTACAGAGGGGCTTCCTCTGAAAATAGAGTTTCTTAGAGGCCCACATGAGGTTTTGGTGGTTTGATTCACATGCTACTATTTGATTATCATTATTTTGCTTTCCCTACATCTGTGAGGTAATATGCCCTAAATACGGGTCCAGATCCTCCACTGGTGCAAACTGGTGTAGCTCTGCTGAGCTGGCCCATGACGCTGATTGTGTCTACTGACTTCAGTAAAACAACTGATTCTCATCAGTGTAAATCTGGACAAGAATCTGGATCATTGTTTATAAAAAGTCACATACTAAGCATGACCTACATTGGGAAACATAAATGTTCCTATCAGGAGCACAATATAATGTCTTTTAAAAAGACCAATAAAGAACATTTGCAAATAAGAAATATGCCAGAATGGAATATACTGACTATTAAAATAGCTTCTCAATTGGTCAATTATTATAAGCCATTATTAACTAATACAATTATTGAAAAAATGTAAAAAGAATAAATATACACAAAATAGTTTGTATGATGTAACTATCTTGAGAGGATAATGTAGTTTATTGTGGTTTTTTTTCCAGCATATTAATTATCTGCTTGAGTTAGCACCTTAGGTGTTGCCTTGAGCTTTTAAATATATTGAAGCTATGTCGACACTTAAAATGCTACAGCTGCTCCAATGCAGCGCTTCAGTGTAGCCACTCACTACAGCGCCAGGAGTTCTCCTGTTGCCATAGCTAATCCACCTCCCTGAGAGACGGTAGCTAGATCAATGGAATAATTCTGCCACTCATCTAGTGCTGTCTACATTGAGGGTTAGATTGGCTTAACTACGCCGCTCAGGGGTGTGGATTTTTCACTCCCCAAGTCGCGTAGATGGGAAAACCTAAATAGATACTAAGCAAAAGTCAGTTGCGTACAGCTTTAGGCCAATGTTCGTCTTGTGAACACAAGACATAGTTTTCAGCCAAATGCACTTTGAGTATTGCCACAGTATCTCTGTAAGTGACAAGCTGGTACTGCATGTGTTTACAGCGTATGCTTCCTGAAAGGGTGTAACAATGGTTATTTTAACCCAGCTTCTCAGCAGGTGTAATTGGGTCAGTCTCCATTTAATCCAATGGAACTATACTGATAAACTTCAGTTAAGGACCTGATCATAGTTTGTAAAGACAAGCAAAATAATTATGACTGGCCCAGTCTGTGTAGCCATGTCACATTAGGTCACCATCCACATTTCACTGTTCAACTAACATAGACAAAACTGGCTGATTGCAAGGGGATCGGCCCTCAATAAATTTTCACCAACACTGCTCCATCTGCCTCCACAGCACTCTCCATGCAGATGTGTGGAGTTAGATGATGGGGGTGGGGAGGTTAAATGAAAAAGAAATCAAAATAAGAGTATAGCAAGTGGGTATAAGAACTATTCTGGAAACAGGAATGAACTCTCCTCTCACTTAGACTGGTGTAAATCAGGAGAAACTCCATGGAAGTACATGGAGTTACATCATTGTAACACTGGTGAGAGAGGAGAATCAGGACCATAGTTTACCGTTATGTTTAGTAATGCAAGCAGCTAAATCTTGGTACAATTAGAATACCACAATGAGATACAGCATGAAAGAGGAAAATATATTGTAAAGGAATTGTTCAGGATCAAAACAATTACTGAAGGGGCACAGATGGAAATTAGCTACCCAAGGCCTGATTTTTAAAGGTATTTAGGCACCTAATATTCAGATAGCTACCTAATGGGATTTTCAAAAGCACCTAGGTCCCACTGAAATCAGGGGCATTTTTGAAAATCCCATTAGGGTATGATCTGTATCTTCAGGGCATCAATACTGTTAAAAAACTGCCCACCCAGCTCCCACTGGCTCTCAATGAGAGTTAGGTGCCTAACTACACTTTGGGTATGTCTACACAGCACTGTAAGCCTCAGGTTAGCAGGACTCAAGTCAACTGACCCATGTCAGAGTCTACATTGCTTTAGCATCTACATTTCATTTTAACCATAGGTTAAGGATTTTTTGACCCGTGCTTGAACCTAGGGCTCTAGCATCCACACTGCAGTGAACTGACCTGGGGCAAAGTAAGCCTATCCTAGAGTGCCTACCACCCATGCCCCATCCCCAAGTGACAACACTCTAGCCCTAGAAATGTGTTGCATTGTGGGAAACTTGACTGCCCGCTCTGCATGTTAGAGGAAGTTTGAACTGCCGCCAACACAGCCTGCTGAGGGTTCCCTTTGTTTGACCCTTTGACCTCACTCCCATCCCTGTTATCTCATTATTTGTCCCTCGGAATTATTTGGCTTCCAGGCCCTGTGGATCCTCCCCTTAGGCTGTGGGGGGGTGTGGCAGGGGGGCCTTTAGCAGTGGCTGGGCTCCGCCCACCCACTTCCTGGTTCCCAGTAGGAACATAGCCTGCCGAGCAGTCATTTTGTTCTGTGCATTCCCAGCTACCAGAGCCAGCAAACTGGAGGAGGCACCTTTGGATGAAATACTCTTGCTTGCACTTTTGCTCCTGTGTCAGAAACTGGCAGAGCATCCGTGAGGCGCAGGAGGACACTTCAGTGGTAATTTCTGTCCCAACAAAGGTATCTGATAGATTTCCTGATGGATCTCTAGGAGGAGGAGGAGGACCCTGGCATTGCTGACTCTCACTGACAGATGCTGCTCAGTATAATTGGCATAGCTGCTGATTCCCCCTATGTTAACTGGAGGGCTATGGTTTAAAGCAGCTCTGTGGAGGAGCACAGAATTAATAACTGTGGAATGTCAAGGACATAAAATGTAACAGTTCTAAAGTGACCCAACACATGTTGTGAAGAGGATGCTTCAGTCTTCACACTGTCATTTCACTCACCTTGTTATTTGTAGTTACAGAAGTGCAGAGGCAATGCTACGTTTAAATTCAGAACCTTTACTCTGCTTCGCAAACATTTCCAAACAAATTGCTATGGGCTCAGGGCAGTGGGTATAGCACCCTCGCAGCAAAAAGCTCTCTCTCTCATTTCAGGCCTTTCATATTTTGCGGTGCCCTATTGGCAGTGGGAGACATTATTCCAAAGTGCTGGAGGGAAACCTGCGGTGTATGCAGCTGAAGTATTCAATCAAATAGTGACCAAACAGCACATTTGTGAGTGGAGGGGACTAGTCAGCTATCTGGGGGGGCTGGAAAATACACTCTTCCCTGCAGTGTGATTAACTATCTGGAGTTCCTGCTTCAGGAAAAATTTGCAGTGACTAGCAGACAGGATTGGGTCCTAATCCATGATGTGATAAACATGATGCTGTGCTAGAACACACATGTCTTGCTGTATGCAAATCTCTCTGAAATCTGCAATGTTCATCCATCCCTGCATGGATTATCTCTAACTGAAATGGACTATGCTTGGAACCAGAATATAGTTTCCCAAACACACACATTCAGTTTGCTGTTCACTGGCAGGTGCATAGGCACAGGAGGAATGGTTGCAGACTGGCAATTTCTCATATACTCAAAGAAAGCAAGAATACCCATAGCAAATCTGTGTGACTCAACAGATAAAATGATCTTTAGAGCTGTGTTCTAATGTTTGAAATGCAAATTTGCCATTTTGAAATCTACATGGTGTGTGGGGAGGGGAAGGCAGGAGGAAACACCTGCACGCCTTAAAACAATCCGCCATTACTGGCCAAACACTGCTACCTGGGGCTTACGCTTTTTGCCTTGTCAGTTAACCAGACATCCCTCCCATTACTGTGATAGAAAACTTTTAATTTGTATTAGACATTTACCAGGCTCAGGGGTGGTTTTCCTCTCCTCTGTGTTCTCAGTGGGCTAGGAAGCAGCCTTTTCCTTGGGTGTGGGGGGCTGAAATAGCTCCTCCAAGAGACTGAGATTTTCCTGTTGAGCCTGATCCACAGCCTGCTCTGGGACTGGTATCATTACAAGAGTCTCTTCATGATCCTGGCTGGGAGTCTGCTGCTGGCTGCAATCAGTCCCCGGGGGGGGATTCAGGGGCCAGCAGTGTTTCATCACACCTCACCCCTCCAGTAGTAGTGTCTTCCAAGTCTTCATATATTGGCTTTTCAGCCCCTTAATTCATTCCCTGCACTGATCACCAGTCTGGGAAATCTGCAGAGCTGCCAGCTTTTTAGCTATCTGCTGGTATGCATGGTCATTCCTTGGTTTTTTGCTGAAGTCCAAAGTTTTACTGGCCTCACACCAATGATTCACCAAAATCTGGCTATGCTCTTTCACCAGTAAGCAACTCTCTTTGCAAAAAGCCATTCAAAACCTTGCAGGCTCTCTGACAGCGTGCTTGGAGACCAATGTTCAGCAAATAATGACTTAACTCAGATCTGAGCTGCTGCCATTTGCAAAGGGCTAGTTATGGAACAGGGGTGGTGACTTCAATGGCACATATATTTAAAGGCTCAAGGAAACATCTAAGGTGCTAATTCAAGCAGACTATTAATACACTGGAAAAATAACAACACAATATAAAGTATGTTATCCTCCCATATGTTGTGTATATTTATTCTGTTCTTTACATTTTTATAATTTTATTAGTTAATAAAGACTTATTGTAATTGTGCCATGTTCCCTTTCCTGACTGAATACAGAAGGGATTTCCTGTGCATGAGGTGTAATTTGGTGGCTGTGCTGGAGGACAAGATTCTTGGATTGGAGGCGCAAGTTGAGATGCTACTGAGAATTAGAGAAGTTGAGATGTTCCTTGACAGACAGATTTGGGAAACATCAGTACTTCAGGTTCAAGGAAGCATGGAGCTTGCCAACAAGGAATTGGACAGAGATCAAGTCAGGAAGAAGGTCTGGTGGTTCATAACCACCTGAGGCAGAGGTCACGGTGGCATTCTACATGGCTGGAGACAGATAAGGATGGGAAGGCTCAGACACTAGAGAGAAGATGACCAGGAAGAATTTCACACAGCTGGAAGTTTCAAATCAATACCTGATCCTCAGTGTGGAAACTTTGGAAGATACCTCTCAAGATCCAGCAGGTCCAAGGGAATGGAGAGATTTATGGGTACACTTGTGGATGGCAGCTTGGCTCAACTTGTATGAAAATCAAGCTTGCCCACAAAGAGTTCTCCCACTGTCCCTGGAAGACAGACAATCCTTGTTTGGAGAGTCAATACTCAAAAGAATTGAAAGAAGATTCTGCAAGGTATAGGTGGACAATAGGATAGTGTTCTGCCTCCCCAGAGCCAAGACATGAGATATCACTCTGACTGGATAGGTTTCTGAAGTCAACAGGCAAGGATTCACTGGTGATGGTTTATATCAGCACCAATGACACTGCATTGCAGAATATTTCACAGATAGTAGATGACTTCAGAGAGCTCAGAAGCATGCTGAAGAAGATTTCCAGTCCCACGAGTGAAGGAAGACAGAAGGCAGAAGAGTCTGGAAGCAAACAGCTAGCTAGCGAAGGAATGTAGGGTGGAGGGTTTTGGTTCTGTGGAACACTGGTCCCCCTTGTAAGGAGAGAGGGGTCTGTATAGTTTGGATGGATGGTCTCAACCTCTCCTTGGGACAGGTTGGCTAGAGTCATCGAGGCGGGTAGGGAGGGATAAGCTAATAAAAAAAAAGAGGAGGGTAAAAAGGGGGAAGATATGAGCACTCATCACAAAATTGAGATATTGGGAACAAAATTAATCAAGGAGACAAAGGACCTGAAGAGAAGAAATTCTTGAATTGCCTATACACTAATGCTATGAGTCTGGCTATAAAACAAGATAAATTGTAATTGCTCATTTATGAGCATAAGTGCAATCTAGTTGGTATTACTGAAATCTGAGAGCTTTCGTGGGTGAATACCCACTTCGTCAGACACATGTGGTGGAAATTTCCAGAGGCAGGTATAAATATGCAGGCAAGAATCAGTCTAGAGATAACGAGGTTAGTTAGACTGATTCTTGTCTGCATATTTATACCTGCCTCTGGAAATTTCCACCACATGCGTCTGACGAAGTGGGTATTCACCCATGAAAGCTTATGCTCCAATACTTTTGTTAGTCTATAAGGTGCCACAGGACTCTTTGTCGCTTTTTACAGATCCAGACTAACACGGCTGCCCCTCTGATACTTCACACAACTGGAATGTTAAAATCAATACTTGTGACCTATTTATGAAAGATTGAGTGGACAAAAGGGGATGGGGAGTGGCACTCTGTCTAAAATGGCATTACTTATTTCAGAGTCACTGATAACTCAGAAGAAAATGATCTTGAATGCTTATGGATCAATGTAATAACAGATAAAGCACAAGATGGGGTATTAGTAGGTGGCTGTACCAGCCACCAAATCACACTAGGGATCAGGATGTCCAGCTATATATGCACCTATCTACAATGTATGGGATGGGGGGGAACTGTGTTATCATGAGTGACTACAGTTTGAATGACATATGCTGGAGGTCTCATCATGCCAGTACTAAAATATCCCTGGAATTTCTAAACATTATAGATGATAATTCCCTGACTTAAAAAGTGTTGAAGCCAAAAAGGGGAAATTCTTTAGACCTTATCCTAACTCTGTTTCCCAAACTTGGGATGCCACTTGTGTAAGGAAAGCCCCGGCAAGCCGGGCTGGTTTGTTTACCTGCCCCGTCCGCAGGTTTGGCCAATCGTGGCTCCCACTGGCCGCAGTTTGCTGCTCCTGGCCAATGGGGGCTGCGGGAAGTGGCATGGGCCGAGGGACGTACTGGCCGCCGCATCCAGCAGCTCCCATTGGCCTGGAGCAGCGAACCGCAGCCAGTGGGAGCCGTGATTGGCCAAACCTGCTGACAGGGCAGGTAAACTAACCAGCCCAGCCTGCCTTTCCCTACACAAGCAGCGTCCCAAGTTTGGGAAATATTGTCCTAACTGATAAAGAGGACTGGATCACAGAACAAAAATTAATGGTAGCTTAGGTATGAGTAATTATAGCTTAGGTACAAGTAATCATGCAGCACAAATAATTTTGCAAGCAGAATGATGTCCAGGCCAGTAATATATATACTTGGTATTTTAATAGAGCCAATTTAACAAAACTGAAAACAATTCAGCCAAATCAGCTGGGGAGAAGAATGTAAACAGAAAAATGTGAATAATTATTGGGGGTCACCTAACTACACCTTCCTAGATTGCCCAAAAACCCACAATCCTGCAACTGATGAAGGCAGCCATACTGGTTAACAAACTGACCTGGTTTAGGGGAAGTGAAGTTAGCTATATAGCTAGATAAACTATATAACAATATAGACACACACACACAAATGGAGAAGGGGACCTTGATAGTAATAAATATAAACCACAAGTTAGAAATTGTTTAAAATTGATAAGGGAAAGAAGGAGAAATCTATGGCCGGCAGCGTTTAGGACATTAAGAAGGAGTTTTCTAAATATATTAGAAACAAAAAGAATCCTGACAATGGCATTGGTCCATTTATAGATGAAAATGGTAAACTTATCAATAATAATGCAGAAAAGGCAGAAATATTCAATAAATATTTCAATTCTGTATTGGGGGAAAAATCAGATGGTACACTCATCATATGGTGATGATAACACTCCTCTAGTCTACTGGTATTTCTGGAAGATGTTAAACGGAAAATACTAAATTTAGACATTTTTAAATCAACAGGTCCAGATAACTTACATCCAAGAATTTTAAAAGATCTGGCTGAGGAGCTCACTGAACTGTTATTGTTGATTTTCAATAAGTCTTGGAACACTGGGGAAGTTCCAAAAGACTGGAGGAAAACTAATGTGCCAATTTTTTAAAAGGGTAAATGGCATGACTTGGATAATTATGGGCTGGTCAGCTTGACCTCAGTCCTGAGCAAGATAATAGAGAGGCTGATACAGAACTCAATTAATAAAGAATTAAACAAAAGCAACGTAACTAATGCAAATCAACATGGGTTTATGGAAAATAGTTCCTATCAAACTAACTTGATCTTTTTATGAGATTACAAATTTGGTAGATAAAAGTAATAGTATTGATTTATTCTACATAGACTTCTGTAAGGTGTTGGAGTTGGTTCCACATAACATTTTGATTAACATTAGAATGATATAAAATTAACCTGGCACACATCAAATGGATTAAAAAGTGGCTAACTGATAGGTCTCAAAATGTAATTGTAAATGGGGACTTCTTGTCAAACGGGTGTGTTTCCAGTGGAGTCCCTCAGGGATTGGTTCTTAGCCCTACACTGTTTAACATTTTTATCAAAGATGTGGAAGAAAACATAAAATCATCATTGATAAAGTTTGCAGATGATGCAAAAATTGGGGTAGTGGTAAATAATGAAGAGGACAGGTCACTGATTTTGAGCAATCTGGACCACATTGTAAACTAGACACAAGCAAACAATATGCATTTTAATAAAAGTATACATCTAGGAACAAAGAATGTAGGATATACTTATAGAATGGGGGACTCTGTCCTGTGTGATAGACCAGGCCAGTTGGGAACAGCAGAGTAGTAGAAGGGAGATATGCTGGCCATTGGATAAGCAGTTTTCTGTTCCCTGAGTGACCAGAGCAGGGGCTGCGCCAGGCTAATGAGAACACCTGCCTCCAATTAACCTGCTAAGAGTCAGTTGAGGCTGTTAAGCACCTGACTCTAATTAAGGTCCCGCTAATGCTATAAAAGGGCTCACTCCAGTCAGGCCAAAGGGAGTCAGGGAGAGGAAGTGCATGTGAGGAACTAGGAGCAAGAGGCATGCAAGAAGCTGAGAGTGAGTAGGCATGCTGCTGGAGGACTGGGAAGTACAAGTGTTATCAGACATCAGGAGGAAGGTCCAGTGGTGAGAACCAAGAAGTTTTTGGGAGGAGGCCATGGAGAAGTAGCCCAGGGAGTTGTAGCTGTCATGCAACTGTACCAGGAGGCACTCTGGACAGATGCAGTCCACAGGGCCCTGGGCTGGAACCCAGAGTAGAGGGCGGGCTCGGGTTCCCCTCAAACCTCCCAATTCCTTATCAAACACAGGAGGCATTGACTTGGACTGTGGCTTCTACCAGAGGGGAAGGTCTCTGGTCTGTTTCCTGACTGACAGGGTGAATCTGCGAGGCGAGCAAATCCGCCAATAAGTGGAGGAACTTTGTCACACCTGGGAAGCAGAGACTCTGAAAAAGATTTGGGGGTCATGATGGATAATCAGCTGACCATAGCTCCCAATGTGATGATGTGGCCAAAAAGCTAAGGAGATCCTCTTGTGCATAAAGAGGGGAATCTTGAGTAGGAGTAGAGAGGTTATTTTACTACCATATTTGGCACTGGTGTGATTACTACTAGAATATTGTGTCTAGTTCTGGTGCCCATAGTTCAAGAAGGATGTTGATAAATTGGAGATGGATGAGAGAGGAACAATTAGAATGATGAAAGGATTACAAAACATGCTTTATAGTGATAGACTCAAGGAGTTCAATTTATTTAGCTTTACAAAGAAAAGGTCAAGGGATGACTTGATCACAGTTTGTAAGTATCAAATGGAGAACAAATATTTAATAATGGGCTCTTCAATCTAGCAGAGAAAGGTATAACATGATCCAAAGGATGAAAATTGAAGGCAGACAGATTCAGACTGGAAAAAAGGTGTAAACATTTGAGAATGAGGGTAATTAACCACTGGAATAATTTACCAAGGGTTGTGGTGAATTCTCCATCACTGATAATTTTTTAAATCAAGATTGGATGTTTTTCTAAAAGAGCTGCTCTAGGAATAATTTTTGGAAAAGTTCTATAGCCTGTGTTATACAGACAAGGTGATTGTAATGATCCTGTCTGGCCTTGGAATCTATGAATCTACAAACTGGAATAATATTTAGTCCATCTACAAAACAACCTCTTTACATTTTATATCGGATGAAATGAAGTTAAGAGGACACAGTTAAAAAGTAAAAACTTCAAATGACCATAAACAACAGATAGTGGAACTGTGGTCAGGAGAATTAGAGTTTGCTATACATATGGAATCACATTCATCACTGGAATAAAAAAGCCAGATGCAATTCTACTGACTCCAGAGAAGTCACACCCAGTTACTCAATGGTTAATTGGTTTGCTGTTTCAAGCAGAAAAATAGTTCGGAAGAGGCATCATTAGACATATACATTTCATTTTAAATACATATAGTTAGTCTGTTGCAGTTGTCATTGAAGTCACTGTTTAAGCCCCCAAGGGGAGCAGGATCAGTGATCCTAAGATACCTATGAATGGTATTTGAGTGACACATCATATCTAGGATACACAAGGGATGTTTGTTGAAAGATAGCTTTTAATATTGAGTATTTTAGTATTTTAAAATTTGAACTACTGCTATAAAGCTTGCTGCTACAGAGAAGTACACAGGATTAAGTGATCCAAATAACAGAGAGGAAATCACATAGCAGATAAATGATAAGTTAATGAAAAATATATGTGGTCTACTTTCCTTCAATTATATGAGTGTAAGTAAAGATTTGGTACTTTCATTCTTGTATATATTTTATGGATTTCTTTTCTCTTATTACTTCACAATATATATTATCTACATTTTCTGATTCCCCCCAATATGACTATAATCAATCAACAAACATTTCATGTTCAGTCAAAATAGTGTGTGTGTGTGTGTACATGTACACACACACACACACACACACACACACACACACACACACACACACGGCATGATTTGTCAGCATTTCCCTGTAACCCTGTAACCCTTCTGCCAGGTAGAGCCAGCAGCAACCAGGACCGAGTTCAATATCTAGGAGTTCCTTTTCAACAATACAACACAGAACTGGCTCAAGCCCCCACCCAGTAACCTGGGAAAATTACACACCACCCCTGGATGCCTCTGAGAGAAAATATTTCCCCATTTGCAAGCACAAAGTCTGAGTATAGGAAAAAAAAACTTGTAACGGAAGGAAAGAAATCACCAGATATTAATTAGGGAAGATGTCACAAGCACGATTCATAATCATAAAACTATGAGCAGAACACTCACACCAGAGTGGGTGGGGCAGTGCCTTCTGCCTCATGTTTTTGAGTTCTACAACCAACAGTTCCTTTACTCTGACCCTCTCTATTCCCTAACCATACCCCACTCACAGTGGTTTCCCTGGTCAGAGAGGACCCAGGGTTCAGCGGTGCATCTGTGTGAGTTTATCTCCCACCCAGGGAGGAAGGCACCTTGCTTGCTCTGCCATCTGAGCACTTGCTTTTGCTGGATTCCCCGCCAGCTGGGGTTCCTTGTTGCCTGGCTGCCCTACCAGCCTCTGTTCCTCTCCACTGAACACCCCACCAGCCACTTGTTCCTCTCTGCTCGCTGCCTTGCCAGCCATAATTCCACTTGCCAGTCACCTTCTTCCACCTGCCTCTCTGTTGTGACCTCTGCAGGTCAGTCTCTTGAGGTTCCCCCCAGCTCTTAGTGATTTTTAGCTCCTAGGCTGGGCACAAATGTTGTCCCACCACAAGTGATTATCAGGTCTTTTGAGCATTTAAAATAACAAAAAGCTCCTACTGGAGCCTATTTAGCTCTATCTTTGAACAGTGGGGAGGAACAGGTTAAACCAGACCAGGGACCCTTCAGGAGAGTCCACATCTCCTGACTGGGATACTTGTCCCCACCCCTCTAATGTTCACTGGGGTCAGACATTCGAGCCTCTTAACTAGATCCGTTCAGCTGAAGGTGGCCCCCTCATCTGGGACAGGTTAATCTCAGTTCTGCTCCCCTTTACTCAGATAATAAAGACAACACTTATAACAGCATTTCACTACCCCAGCATTCAGTACTAAAGCGATCTGTAATTCAACACCAGCCAAAGATGATCACTTTGAGCAACACCGCTCTATCTGCTGGATATCTAGGTAGAGTAGGTGTGTTCATGAAAATACAGTTTGCTCCTGAAGTCACTCCCCCGCCCAGCTAGCTGTCAGAGGAGAACTCATGCAGACCCTGCTTACATCCCTATTGGCTGTATTCTTATCTATCTTTGAATTAAACCTCTTTAGAACCTTAACTTGCAGATTTCTTGTCATCAGTAGCAGGGAATGGAGCTTTCAGGCTCAGGTTCCCCTACCCTCCATCCCACTAGGTGTGGCTACTGTCTGTCTGTTCAGCCCCACCTGGGGTCTACAAACTGACTACTTGTTCTGCCCTGCCCAGAGGGTCAGAACCCTCAGTCATTGTTTGCCTGCAGCAGCCAGGAATTCAGGGGACCTAGACTGCTTCTTTGTTCAGCCCCACCTGGGCTATAGACTGGCTGTTTGTTCTGCCCAGCCTGGAAGGTCAGGAATCTTTGTTGTTGTTGCTGGCCCCGGCCAGGAGACTTGGAGGTTAGAGACCACATGTTCAACCCCACCCAGGGGCTGCGGGTTGATATTTGCTTGGCCCCGCCAGGCCACATTGTTGCAATTATTTGATCCCACAGGGAGCCCAGATGATGGTGTGATGAGGTGAACCAACCCCGCCCTGGACCAACAGGGGAGGTCCCACTTGACAAACAGGGCCCCTCATCACACCATGTTTATATAGATCCAGTAGCCCCAACACTCCCTGCAACTACTGTGCTAGAGCTATGGGTGCTATTCCAGCCAATCTGAAATAACAGATTTTGGTGGAGGGAAAGAGAGAAAGGGATTCATGTAACATTTCTGTCTCTGCTCTTTGATTGGGAAAGGGTGTTTTTCGTCTCAATCCCTCCATACTCCAACCCATAGAGCCCAATCATTCAGGATCTGTGGATAGGAGTGGGCTCCACTCCTTTGAGCAGAGGGTTGGACTAGGTGACCTCCTGAGGTCTCTTCCAACCCTGATATTCTATGATTCACTCTGTACAGTAGAACCAGTATGAATAAACTCTGCTTTCAGTAAATTGTAGTCTACAGGCCTCTACCAATGCTCAATGCTCATTCTTTGTCAAGGGTCAGTCCTATAAGATACCAATTAGGGCAGAATGCTCGGCACTTTGCAGAATTGGGTCCTCTTTTCTTTAGGCTAAAGACACAGGTTTTATTTCTTCAGAGGGCCTTCTAAGGTCACATCCTGAAGATAATTAAAGTATCCTCCCTAGATGATAGTGTTATCTCTGGATGACTGGATTTGATACAACTCATAAAATTCTCCATCACTTGCAGTAGCAGGAGCTCTGCCATAATTAAGGTTGAGCATCTCTTACTGTTTATAGTAGTCTAAAATACTATATTCAGGGTCCCTTGTTTACTGCAATTTGGTATCTGTAGAACCTGCTGCAATATACCCCATTATCCCAGCAGACACAAACAAATCTACATCAGAAATCCTTTTTTTTTTTTAAATTCTTTATATGGTGGCTGTTTTTCAGTGATCAACGTATGCTCTTTCTCTGAACTCCAAGTTTAACTGGCCACCTCTACCAGTAAAAGGAAAGATTTCAAACAAAAGACCAAAGTCTTCCCTGATTGACATTGTCTACAAGTTGAATGATGTCAGTTATGTTGCACACCATGTAATGTCCTGCAGAATTTGTCACAAAGGGCCAGACCCTTAGCTAGTATAAATCAATACATCTCTTTTGACATTGATGCTTCACCGATTTATACCTGCTGAGGATCTGGCCCCCAAGGTTCAAAATTGCTTTCATGGTTGTTTGCATCTTGGCTTCTGCTGCAATAAAAGCAGCAAGAAAACAGCTAACATCTTCTCCTGGGGTTGGTAAAATTGCTTTTGTTCTTACTTTCCCATGTGGTTAAAAATATAATCAAGTGCTTTCTATTCCATGTGGTACACTAGACTTTGTGGGGGGTAGGGTGGGCTGGGTGTGTGTGTATATATATATATATATTTACAATTTCCCTTGCCTTTACTCAGCCTTAGGGCAGGTCTACACTTAAAATGCTGTATCGGTGCCAGTTGGCCACTGTAGCAGCTTAATGAAGATGCTGTATGCCAATGGGAGAGAGCTCTCCTGTCGGTGTAGATAATCCATCTCCCCAAGAGGTAGTAGCTATGTTGACGAGAGAAGCTCTCCCACTGACATAGCACTGTTTACTCCTGGAGTTAGGTCAGTATAACTAAGTAGCTCAGGGGTGCGGATTTTTCACCCCCCTGAGTGATGTAGTACTGATGTAAGTCTGTAGTGTAGATCAGACCTTAGTGTATAGGAGTATGTCTACAGTGAAAATGCTACGTGCTCCCATGTAGACACTACCTACAACAAAGGGAGGACTTCTCCCGTGGAGATAGGCACTCCACCTCCCTAAGAGGCGGTAGCTATATCAACGGAACAATTCTTCTCTCAACCTACTGCTGTCTACACCGAGGGTTAGGTTGGTATAACTATGTCTCTGTGAGTGTGGATTTTTCTCACCCCTGAGAGATGTAGCTATACCAATGTATACTCCTAATGTAGACCAAACCTAAGTAGCAAAGATATGGTATTATCATCTCCCTCATATTTGAAGAATTGACATACAAATAAAGCTTTCAACAACCCATGTTCTCAAAATGTGACGTGGCACTGGTAAAAATTACCAGCCTATTCACACCACACTGAGTTCCTATACTGTACTCAAGGTATGTTTAAATTTAAACTGCTATAGTGTAAGGTAATAATTGGAGATATACCAATCTCCTAGAACTGGAAGGGACCTCAAAAGGTCATCAAGTCCAGTCTCCCCTGCCTTCACTAGTAGGACCAATTTTTGGCCCAGATCCTTAAGTGGCCTCCTCAAGGATTGAACTCATAATCCTAGGTTTAGCAGGCCAATGCTCAAACCACTGAGCTATCCCTCATAAATACACTAGCTGTGCTGACAGGAGGGGTTCTTCCATTGGCATAGGTAATCCACCTCCCCAAGAGGCAGTAACTAGGTCAATGACATTTATGGACAGATTTTCAAAAGAGACCAAAATCCGATGTGCTTGACATCCTTTTGAATACCCGGCCATTTGTTTCGATGCCTCAGTGGAAGAGAAGCCCTTTTGACAATATGGGGGTGCTGAGCTCTGTTGAAAATTCTTGCGTAAATGCCACAGGGAATAAAAACCAATTGAGTAATGGCTTCAGCTGCTCGAGATTCATTGAGAGACAAGGTGGGAAAAGTAATATCTTTTACTGGACCAACCTCTCTTGGTGAAAGAGACAAGTTTTGAGCTCACATAAAGCTCTTCTTCAGATCACTGGTCATTCTCACAGACATTGCAGAGAAACAGGGATACTTCAGGACTGTTTAGCCAAATGGAGTGGACATTGGAAGGCTATGGCGGATGTTTTTGCAGGTTGAAAGAGGCAAGAGAATTGACTCCATCATGCCACAACATCGAAAGCCACACTACAAAATCTGCCATAGTGACCAATCCTGCATTTAGAGGGAGAGGGACTGTGTGGTCTAATAGGTTCTTTCTGTCTCTGTGGATTTATCACTATGATATTTTGACTCAGGGATAGATAATATATAGGCCTGAAAGCTAGTCAGGCAAAAAATGTAGAAAACAATGCATTTTTTCAGATGCTTGATTTTGGCTTTGGCTTCATTAAGCAAAAATAAATAAATAAGTCAACGTATCTTTTTGAGTGAAGCTTTTATGACACGTTTGCCTCAGGCTATATATGATAGCAGCTAAATTGCCTTATTTCTATTTAAGTGGTACAAAAGTAAGAGCAAAGATGATTATTCAATATAAAAGTAGAAGCAGCAATGATTTAAATATGCTTCAGCACACCTCATGCCCAATTTCAATAGACGTGCAAGTGGTCTTGAACTGATGAGAAAGAACATGACGGCTGCATTAATCATTTGGAGATAAACACTAATTTATAAATCCTTCTCTCTCCTTCAGCTTTCTATGCAGCATTTTGCCAATGGAATGGAAGCTGGAACTCAGTGCAACAAGCAACTACAGACAATCTTTTATTAAATGAATTTTTAAAAATATTTCCACACCCACAACTTTTCTTTTACACCCAGTCTATTGATCTTAGGTTTTTCTAAGATCGCTTTAAAAAGGCACCCATCATTCTGGTATCTAAGCATATTTCCTTCAAAAGCCTTTGTACTTACCATGTTTATTATGGCAATGCCTAAGGGCCAACCACTGTGCAAGGTGCTGTACAAACACAGAGCAGAAGACAGTCCTTGCCTTTCTAGCAGCCTCTTTCTGTCACCAGCATGTAGACTCTCTAAAACAATTTCTATAGTTGGATCACTGAGATCCATCCTGTTCATTTCCTTTCCTGATCCCAACACAAACTCTGAACGAAGGCTACAAAATCCCTCCCCTCCTTTTCACCACTCCATGCTCTGTCCTCCTGATCCAGATGGGTAACTTTTTAATTTCAACATCTATCAGTCTATTAAATTATAGCCTGGGGCCCTCCCAGATGAGATTATGTGGCATGTGCTCTTCATGCATTTATACACTGCTTTTACACCACCCACAGTAACGGGTATGGATATGAAGACACCTGTACCAATCCAGTCCCAGAGTGGACTCCTGACATTAGTGGCCCGATTCCCCTCTCAGTGAAGCTGATTTTACACTAGTGGTATCTCCATTGTGCCTGATTCTCTTTTTACTTATCTTGCCTTTATACCATCCAGCACCATTGATTTTAACAGAGTTACTGAAGTTCACAAGGTTACAGCAGTGTGAGACCAATGTAAGTGGAATCAGGCTAAAGTATCCAAGGGAATGTACAGTAGCTTTTAAGGTTAAATAAAGCTCTCAGTCCAGATTCTTAACTCTGCTGTCAACTCTGAATAACTCTTACTGATCCTAGTGGAATTGCTCAGGGTTTACACTGATGTCACTGATATTGGCATCTGGCCCCTTGAATTAGCCTGGAGCTGAGCCCTAGACTGCCCCTTGTTTTTCTCCTTTTCTCCCAGGCCCAGGATATTCGAATCGGAACAAAAATGCAATTTTGAGAACTCATCCAGCTCCTCTCAGGAGGATTTGAAAAGGAGAAAAATATTTGTGGGTGCTCAGTGCTTAAGCCTATCCTCAGACATACCACAAAAAGCAACTTCATTCTGAACACAGTAATTAAACCTTGATCTAGTTCTAAACATTACCACATAGTATCAGCAACTACTTGGTTTCCAAGCACAGTGCATTGTGAATTCCCCAGTGGATTGGAGGCATGATTTTCCACTGAAGGGGTACAGTGCAGGGTTTTTTTTTTTAAAGGCTTGCTATGAAGCATGGCATTACTGGGAGGAATCCAGTGAATCAACACCACTACAGTGTGCTTGTGAGCTGGGGTTGGGGGTAGAGGCTTGTTCCTCCTAGTATGAATTTTAAAAAAAACCACACACTTCATCTCTAATATACATTGAAAATATAAAGAGAAAAATAATAAAGCACTGTTGGGGTGCTTTAAGTTTAGTAGACCCACATTAAAAATACATTGAATAAAGCTATTTATTCTAAAAAGCCAATGATAGATGGCATCAGATTTTCTCATTTACATTCATTTTTATGGAAACTGTTAGCAATTTTCCTGTAGCATGGTGTTTTCTTTATTAAGTCTAAGAGCCATGATTGGCTCATTACTGCAGAAAAAGCTAGCATTTGTCTGCATGATAACAGCAGCACTGAGAGATGTTAAAGATGTATGAACATAATACTGCCATTTACTAATGTCCAACAAAAACATTCATTGTATGGGTGCAATTTTTTCATCTTGTAGTTCTTGAAATTACAAGCGTGAAAACCACAAAGTAAATCAAATAAGAAAGAACAATAACTGGTAAAATCAGTTTGTTGATTTAGCTGTCCTTTGGCTGCGGATATTGGAAATGGAAAAACTTGTAGTGTATTTATAAGTGGTATCAACCTAGGCTAGAGGAAGCAGGAGATTATCTGAGCCTTTCTTCAGAAAGAAAATGAAAAGGCCTTTTAAAATTATTTTTTGTGGAGCTGGGACCATTGAGAGATAAGTGATGCTAGCAATCATTTCTACCAGTACTGTTTACATTTTTGGCCATGCGGTACATTCCCTGCACTCACATTTGCAGTGGTTGGTAGTGTTTGCTTTAAGCATGTCATACTTTAAAACCATTTATGTGTCATGCATACTGCAAATATTTTTCTTTTATTTAATTTACTGGCTGAGTAGCACCTCAGAGATATCCAAATGAATAAGGCGAGGCGACAGTCTTAAAATCCAGCAATGCTTTAATGCAGCCAGAGCCCTTATACAGCAGGGCCTGTCTCCAGTAGAACTGATAACATGCAGCCTCATTCCAAAAAAGGACACTTGGTTTTACTTTCCATTTCTCCAAGCCTCTTTCAAACCAAGCCTGCTTGCATCCCAGCTAGCGGGGAAGGGGATAAACATTGCAATAATATAACACTTTTGAGGCCCACAGATGATAATTGCAATACATTTCTGAATTCAGTCCTGGAACCAAGGAATTGAATCTTATAAATCACAATGTCCCAGAAAAGAGGCCCACTGTTTCTTTTGTCTCTGAGGAGACATACCATCATTCAGGTTAATGCAATTTCCTTTCCAGATGCTGTACCTCCCAGCACTGTTTGAATCAATTGTGCACACATTCTTATAAATCACGTGGCATAACCCATTTTTCATTCTTATGCCCATTTTAAAGGAGTTATCACTAGTGTAGCACTTGTTGTGGAATTGTTTGTTTCCATTCTAAGATACTTCACAACATTTTTGCAAGTATTTTTGCTTTGATTCACATAATTGCTGTTACCCTTGTTTCCTGAAATGTATTATTCTATGTGCAGATATTATTAATGATGCAGTCTTATTGATGCAAACACATTAATCTTGGGATCTACATAGATGACATTTATTTATATTGTGCCCAACAAGGGGGAAGGGTCAACATGTAGTTGAGGAAAGATGGACAGAGCTTGGAAATTATTTACAAGATGACAGGTAAGTTATATAAAAAACAAATAGAAGAAAATGCAGCTTGAATTATTTGGCATTGGAGAAAAGAGGTCTGTGGTAGAATAAAAACAGGTCATCCTGGGATTTAGACTTTAGGGCTGAAAAGCTAGCAGGCTTAAGGACAGCAATATGAACTCAGGCAATGGATTTCATGCTATGCTTCAATCTTCAAGGAGAGCTTCTTATACATATAACTGGAAGAAGGAATGGTTGCTGATAGTCCCGGCTTCCCACTAAATAACAAAGGAACAAATTCTGTGACCACTGGGCAGAAATGATTTCAATGGGCGTTTCACAGATATGTGAGAAATTTGGCCCTAACTTATTTAAAAGGCTCAAATTTGAGACAGCAGCTAAAGGGGAACTGGTAAAGGGAGGCACAGTTCCCTTTGTTAAGACTACACTTTATTTTTAAGCAATCTTACCTGTGAGCTTGTAATTTATTCTGCCTTACCTACCTGCCTTTAAAATTTTGTTTGCCACTTAGACTTTTTGAATTGTCAAATGTCAAGCATTTAAAATCCCCCTGGGTTTATTGTCATTTCCCTGAATCTAAATGTAAAATATTATCTAAATATCAAATAGTGCACTTTAATGTCAACCATGTTAGATGTTGTTCTCCCTTTTTATTATATTATTTTTGCTATAGGAACCTACTCAAGAGTTGGAATCTATGTCATTACAGGGAGAATAAGAACAAAACAACTGACATAATGGCAGACAATTTAATCACACACGCTACTGCAAGGTAAGAAAGTAAAGGCCACAGACCAGCACTCCAGCATCAAATGGGATTTGGCATGCAGAATAACCATGAGAGTTGGAACCAGAGGAGGGAGCCATGGTTATTCTCAACCTCCAGCTACCCCAAGACCCCTTTTTAAAGGTGTGTTTCACTTCCCTGTGTGGTTACGTGGGGATGGAGTTGTTGCGGAGTGTATCATGTGCTGGCCCTCTCTGTCACACTGCTGGTCTCCTTTTTTCCACATGCACATCTCTGGAGACACAAAGCACTCTCATCAGGTTATGCAGAAGGGAGCATGGCAAGCCAGGGGCAGATCGATGTACAGAGAGGGTCCTCTCTGTGTGCAGATGAACAAGACATGATCAGGCAAAGGATTAGGCAAACCAGTTCAAAGAAAGCAATCTTTGGGGTCTTAGCAACTTTTCAAGTCCTTAAAATAGAAATGGATTACTCAAACATTTTAATTGTAAAAATAATTGAGAATAATAAAAATATGAATCAGCACAGTCCCTGCTCTGTATTCTGTGAAAACTCAACTTTTCTTAGTTTGGAGAGTATAGAATGAGGCAGGCCTCAGCCAGCAAGTAATTATTGTGATAATTCTTGTTTACCATTTTCATTTCTCAACTTTTTATTCAAAATCATTTTATAGCACCAAAAAGTTTGGTAACATTGTATTCACTGCTTTATATAAATATTGATCAATACTTTTATTGGGAAATGACTATTGCTTCTGCTTGAATGGCAGAAATAAATAAATTAAGAATTAAAATAAAAACATTACCTGCTGAGAATTCCATTTTATTTTATAATCTATAATCCATTACTTTGGTAAAATTAGTCTGTGCCTAGTATATTTATTCTCTACTATACCCATTCCACTAGGTAGTTAGGTAAAATTAGTCTGTGCCTAGTATATTTATTCTCTACAATACCCATTCCACTAGGTAGCAGTAACACATATTTTAGTAAACAAACCAAACCCGAATAACAATTATTGAGCATTAGACAGAGTGGTAACATATCTGAATAGGATACTAGATGTCTAAGGGTATGTCTACACTACAAAATTAGCTTGATTTAATAAAAGTCAATTTTTTAGAAATTGATTTGATACAGTCAATTGTGTGTGTCCCCACTAAGTGCATTAAGTCGGCGGTGTGCGTCCACAGTAACAAGGCTAGTGTCGACTTTTGGAGCATTGCGCTGTTGTAGCTATCCCACAGTTCCCGCAGTCTCTGCCGCCCATTGGAATTCTGGGTTGAGCTCCCAATGCCTGATGGTCCCATTGTCGCGGGTGGTTCTGGGTACATGTCGTCAGGCCCCCCTCCCTCCCGCCGTGAAAGCAATGGCAAAAAGTCATTTCTCACCTTTTTTCCTGGGTTACCCGTGCAGACAACATACCATGGCAAGCATGGAGCTTGCTCAGCTCACTGTCACCGTACTTCTCCTGGGTTCTGTTGGAAGACATGGTACTGCAGGCTACACAGCAGCATCCCTTTGCCTTACGGACAGCAGATGGTGCAATACAACTGCTAGCCATCGTCGTCGTCCCGTGGGTGCTCCTGGCCAACCTTGGTTGGGTTGGTCGAGGGCACCTGGCCAGATATGGGTGCTCCTGGCCGGCCATGGTGAGGTCGGTTGGGGGGCGCCTTGACAAAAATGGGAATGACTCCAGGTCATTTTCTTCTTTTAAGTTTTGTCTAATGGAGATTCAGTCCTGCCTGGAACAGGGCCGGCGCAACCCATTAGGCGACTTCGGGGGCGGGACCTTCCACCGTCTCTGTCAGAGGCACCATTTCAGGGGGCGGGACCTTCCGCCACCTATGGCGCCAAAAAGGCTGATGGCGCTCCTTGCCTGGAATATCATGCCAGCTGGAGGCTTCTGCCTCAGGCTGCTCTCCAAGTCAGCAGCACTGCATGGTCGCACCTACCCCAGCCTACCCCTTGCTGCCATGGCTCAGGAAGCCTGGACAGTAGTAAGGAGCAGTTCAACTATAGGCTGAGCAAGTGCAGAATGGTGGTAGAATGTGCTTTTGGATGTTTAAAAGCTCACTGGTGCAGTTTACTGACTTGGTTAGACCTCAGCAAAACCAATATTCCCAAGGTTATTACTGCTTGCTGTGTGCTCCACAATATCTGTGAGAGTAAGGCGGAGATGTTTATGGTAGGGTAGGAGGTTGAGGCAAATCGCCTGGCCACTGATTACACGCAGCCAGACACCAGGGTGGTTAGAAGAGCACAGCAGAGCACGCTGTGCATCAGAGAATCTTTGAAAAGCAGTTTCATGACTGGCCAGGCTACAGTGTGAAAGTTCTCTTTGTTTCACCTTGATGAAAACCCACCCCCTTGGTTCACTCTACTTCCCTCTAAGCCAACCGCCCTCCTCTCCCCACTTTGATCTCTGCTTGCAGAGGCAATAAAGTCATTGTTGTTTCAAATTCATGCATTCTTTATTAATTCATCACACAAATGGGGGGATAACTGACAAGGTAGCCTGGGAGGGGTGGAGGAAGAGGGAAGTACAGGGGTGGGGTAGTTGTAGGGGCACCCCCCTAGAATGGCATGCAGCTCATCATAGAAGCATCTCTGACTTGGAGCAGCCATTTGCTTCTCTGGTTCTTTGGTAGACTTCACACGGCACTGCTGCAGGTCCCTGTTATAACCTCTGTCCTTCATGCCCTTGGAGATTTTTTCAAATATTCCCACATTTCGTCTTTTGGAACAGAGTTCAGATAGCACGAATTCGGCTCCCTGTTCAGTCCATGTTGGAGCTCTTTTGCAATTCTGGGGCTCCATGGTCACCTGTGCTGATCAGCTCGCTATGCTGGCCAAACAGGAAATGAAATTCAAAAGTTTGCGGGGCTTTTCCTGTCTACCTGGCCAGTGCATCTGAGTTGAGAGTGCTGTCCAGAACGGTCACAATGGAGCACTCTGGGATAGCTCCCGGAGGCCAATACCGTCAAATTGTGTCCACACTACCCCAAATTCGACCCAGCAGGGTTGATTTCAGTGCTAATCCCATCATCGGGGAGGAGTATAGAAATTGATTTTAAGAGCCCTTTAAGTCAACAAAAATGGCTTTGTCTTGTGGACGGGTGCAGGGTTAAATCGATCTAGCACTGCTAAATTCAATATAAACTTGTAGTGTAGACCAGGGCTAAGTGAATTTGTTTACTTCACTTTCTTTGAGGAGATGTGAAGTTCAAACCTTGTGTAGCTTACTAGTAAAATGAGGTTGTTGTTTTTAGTCTAGTAACTAGTTTAGGGAGCAGTGAGAATATGTCTGTTTATTTCAATATGTATCAGGAAGCAAGGCTGGGTATGGTTCTAGGCAGAAACTCTATGGTGAAGTTGAGTTAAAAGGAGAGACAGAGTAGCATTACTCTAATATAATTCCATCTAGCAAAATTCTTATTAAACTCAGTGCTCACTGTTAAAAGAATGATTTATTATGATTCTTTATTAATGGTTCCTTGCAGGCATCTCCAACTTTTTCATTCTGTGGACCATTTTGTGGGAGAAGGATTCTCTTATCTACTTCCTACCTTCTTGTCCCCTCTCACTGCCACCCTCTAGCTTGGTTCTCAAAATGCTGATTTCTGTGCACCACCACCAAAGACCCACTGGTGACAACAAACTACTAACCCAGAGAAGGCTTATTTTCATTATTAGCAACAAGAGATAGATAAGAGATGCTTCTTAGAGTTAATAACAATGATAATAAATTAATAATTAACAACAACAACAGAATCTAGTTCTTATATAGCACTTTTCATCAGTAGATCTCAAAGTGCTTCACAAAGGAGGTCAGTATTATAATCCCCATTTTAAGGATAGGGAACTGAGACATAGTTAAGTGACTTGCTCAAGATATTTTTGAGAAGCAGCATTACATCAGTGCTACTGATGGGAGATCTTTCTTTCAAGAAAATGAGTGGAGGATGTATCAAAGTTTCCAATAAAGCCAAATTAATTTAGCAAATAGTGTAGCGATAAGACACTCTTCTTTAATAGATGGGTTTTGATGTCCTTATTAAAAACTCTGCAGAAGGGATGCTAAGTACCATTTGCGCTAGATCAGAAGACTCCCGAGTACTTTGCCTGTAACCAGTGAGAACCATTCCCTAGTGTCTTTCTCCATCTTGAACTCTGAACTTTTATTGTGAATATGCTTCCACTGGTAAAGTTATTGATTTTTTTTTAAGTAACTGAATTATATGGTTCGGGGCTTTGATGTAGCCCAGGTCTAAGTGTGTGAAGAACATAGTGTGATTTGTACTGTGTATAAATTAGGGCTCTAAAGCTTTCATACTATTGACCATTTAAAGTCATAAACTGGCAGTATGTATGAGCATCAAGAGCAAGTGATGAGAACAAGGCTTTTGGAAGATTCCTATTCCAAATTTGTATAAACACATAGATAAAACTCATGGTTTTGGAAATAGATCTAAATACTCCTTAAGAACTTGAACAGAAAATGTTCAATTTCAAATTCAATTTCTCTGCTAGGCCTTTTCTTTCCCATGTAGAAATCATATCAACTGACTCATTTACACAGTACAGAGCTTCCCCTGCTCCGTGAATCGATGCTATAAATAATTTATAGTATCACTGGGTATATTGGCTTGCTGTATGTTTTCCCCTCAGAAACTACAAGGCTATTTTGCTTACATTATTCTCTTCCCATTGCAATTATCACTGTTATCTGATGCAGTCAATGCTCCCCTGAAAACTAGGAAGAAAGCAAAAATAGCAATTTTAACTAAGTAAACATAACTGCAATGTTGGTCACCCGCTTCAGTGGTTTCAGCAAGTCACTTGACTTGTCTTAAGGCAGGTCTACACATAAAATAGTTACACCCATGTAATTGTATAGTGTAGACCTGGCCCCAATTTCCTCATCTTTCAACTGAGGATAATAATATTATCCATGTACCTTCATTCCATAGACTCATAGAGTTTAGGGCCAGAAGGGACCATTAGGTCACTTAGTCTGGTCCCCGGCATATCACAGGCCATAGCATTTTGCCCAGTTGCCCCTGCACTGACTGAGTCCAGTAACATGATGGGCATATCATCCAGAAGGGCATCCAGGCTTGATATGAAGACATCTAGACACATGAAAAATCCACCACTTCCCTTGGGAGTTTGTTCCAATGGTTAATCACCGTCAGTGTTAAAGACATATACCTTATTTGCAAATTGACTTTGTCTGGCTTTAGCTTCCAGACATTGGTTTTTGTTGTGCCTTTATTGGATATATTAACGAGCCCTTTAGTACTGGAATGTTATTCCCGTGAAGGTACTTATTCACTGTAATGGTCACCTCTCAGTCATCTTTTTGATAAACTAAACAGATTGAGCTCTTTTGGTTTCTCCCTGTAAGGTACTTTCTCCAGCTCTCAAATCGTTATGGCTCTTCTCTGCACCCTTTCCATTTTTTCAACATCTTTTTAAAAACATGGATACCTTTCAATGCTGTGGGTTTTAATTAATCACTTTGTAAAGTACTTTGAACATGTTAAACACTAGATAAATATTAACTGTTGTAATAATAATTACTCAGTGATGTGGGAAGAGATTTTTAAGTAACTGATGGGGTCTGTTTTGTAATGTATCTATCTAGGTTCTTACATTGACACATATTACAATAGTATCTGAGTGCCTATAGGTTCTTTGGGTTAACAGGTACATTTTCCCCTTCCCTCTGGAAATGAAACATTTTGGCAGTCATCCATCAATGCCTACTTGTCACCATCAGTCCAAACCAGTACCACATTCTTGAGCAAACATGCTTTTAAACTATCTGGTGTGTACTTCATTGACTGATAAATATTTTATATTTTAGGTGTGATCAGTTTGTACTAAATATTAGACCAGACTTGTACTCCAGATCCAAACAGCCTGCAACTTTAACAAAGCTTGGATCAGGATCCTAATCCAAATGTCCTGGCTGACCCCTATCTTTGTAGATTGTGAACTAAATCAAAACTTTGGCATCAAATATCAGTGACATTTGATGTCTTTACTTTACTGAACAGTAAAGTTCAGACATGATCCAGATCCCAACTCTGCAGCTGGGACCATTTTTGATTTATACACATGGATCATTTATGTTCCAAATGTAACCTGCTAATCAATACGTGCTGTATGTTTCCCTCTGTGTTTGAGCCATAGAAGCTATGAGTCAGCTACAGCTGCCAGTTAGGGGATGTAATCCTTAAACTCAATTTGAAGAGTCTCATAGTTTGGGAGATCCTAGGTTCAATAGCTGGAATGATCAAAATGACATTGATTGCACCAGCTCTATTGTTAGATCTGCACTTTAAAGGACATGACACTTTCTTCTTATCTCTGTCATTTTCCCCCTTATCATTAGCAAATGTTGATTTTTGAGAACTAGCACTGGTCCCTTATGTGAGAGAGAGATTCACTTAATTTTGAACATTACAGGAGTACATAAGAACATAAAAATGTCCATACTGGGTCAGACCAGTGGTCCCAGAATCCTGTCTACTGACGGTGCCAATACCAGATGCTTCAGAAAGAATAAATAGAACAGGGCAATTACTGAGTGATCCATCCCCAGAGCATGGGGTTGCATCCCTGAGCCTTTTGACTAAAAGCCATTAATTGACCTATCCTTCATAAACATGTCTATTTTTTTGGGGGGGGGACATAATGATACTTTTGGCCTTCACAACATCCTCTGGCAAGGAGTTCCATAGGTTCACTATGTGTTATGTGAAGAAGTATTTCTTTTTTTAGTTTTAAACCTGCTGCCTATTAATTTCATTGGATAACCCATGGATCTTGTGTTATGTGAAGGAGCAAATAACACTTTCTTATTCATTTTATCCACACCATTCATGATTGTATAGACTTCTATTATATCCCCCCTTAGTTGTCTCTTTCCCAAGCTGAACAATCCCAATATTGTTAATCTTTGCACATCTGGAAGCTGTTTGATACCCCTACTCATTTTTGTTGTCCTTATCTGTACCTTTTTCAATTATAATATATGGTTTTGGAGTTGGGGAAACCAGCAATGGATGAAGTATTCAAAGTATGGGCATACCATGGCTCTATATAGTGGGATTATGATATTTACTGTCTTATTATCTATCCCTTTCCTAGTTCCTAACATTCTGTTGCACACTGAGTGGATGTTGAAAGAGAACTATCCACCATGACTCCAAGATCTCTTTCTTGAGTGGTAATAGGTCATTTAGACTCCATCATAGTTGGAATTATGTATCCCAATGTGCATTACTGTGCATTTATCAACATTGAATTTCATCTACCAATTTATTGCCCAGTCACCCAGTGTAGTGAGATCCTTTGTAACTCTTCACACTCTGCTTTGGACTTAATTACGTTAAGTAATTTTGTATCATGTGCAGATTTTGTTACCTCATTGTTAACCTCCTATTTCAGATCATTTATAAATATGCTGATCTGCACTGGTCCCAGTACAGATCCCTGTGGGATACCACTATTTACTTCTCTCCACTTAAAAACTGACCATTAATTCCTACCCTTTGTTTTCTGTGTTTTCACCATTTACTTATATATGACAGGACTTTCCTTCTGATCCCATGATTTATTACTTTCCTTAAGAGTCTTTGGTGAGGGATCTTGTCAAAGGCTTCTGAAAGTCCAAGTACACCATGCCCACAGGATCACCCATGTCCACATGTTTGTTAACCCCAACCTCAAATAATTCTAATAGATTTGTGAGGCATTGTTTCCATTTACGAAAGCCATGTTGACTCTTCCTCAGCAAATTGTATTCATCTATGTATCTGATAATTCTGTACTATACTATAGTTTCAACCAATAAGCCCAGTACTGAAGTTAGATTTACCAACTTGTAATTGCCAGGATTGCCTCTGGAGACTTTTTAAAAAATTGCTGTTACATTAGCTATCCTCCAGTCATCTGATACAGAGGCTGATTTAAACAATAGGTTACATATAACAGTTAGTAGTTCTGAATTCCTTCAGCCCTCTTGGGTGAATATCATCTGGTACTGACAACTTATTACTGTTACGTTTATCAGTTTGTTCCAAAATCTCCTCTATAGACTGCCCAAACTGGGACAGTTCCTCAGATTTGTCACCTCAAAAGAATGTCTCCGGTGTGGGACTCTCCCTCACTGCAGTGAAGACCAATGCAAAGAATTCATTTAGCTCCTTCACAATGGCCTTGTCTTCCTTGAGTGCTCCTTTAGCACCTTGATCATCCAGTGGTCCCACTGAATGTTTGGCACACTACCTGCTTCTGATCTACTTAAAATAACGTACTGTTAGTTTTTGTGTCTTGTGTTAGTTGTTCTTCAAATATTTTTTTGGCCTCACTAAGTCTTTGTCTACACTAGCATTTTTGTCTGCAAAATTTTGTCAATCAGGGGTCTGAAAAAACACACACACACACGACTGACATAAGTTTCACAGACAAAAGTGCTGGTGTGGACATTGCTATGTCAAGAGGAAAGTATTGCTTCCTTGTTAGTATAGTGGTGAGTATCCCTGCCTGTCACATGGTAGACAAGAGTTCAATTCCCTGATGGGTAGAACACAGCCTTTATAGGAAGAGATAGCTTATTGGTTTGCTAAACCCAGAGTTGTGAGTTCAATCCTTGAGGGGGCCATTTAGGGAACTGGGGTAAAAATCTGTCTGGGGGTTGGACTAGATGATTTCCTGAGGTCCCTTCCAACCCTGATAGTCTATGATCTACCACCACTCTTTGGGGGTGTTTTATTATGCCAGCAGGAGAGCCCTCTCCTGCCAGCATAGAGTGCCTACACAGGAGAATTACAGCAGTACAACTGTGCTGATGCAAGGTCTGTACTGTGGACATAGCCTAATTATACTTTTACACTTTGCCAGAGTTTATGCTCCTATCTATTTTCCTCAGTAGGATTTGACTTCCAATTTTTCAAGGATGCCATTTTGCCTCTAACCATCTCTTTTACTCTGTTTAGCTATGGTGGTATTTGTTTGGTTCTCTTACTATTTTTTTTATTTGGCGTATACATTTAATTTGAGCCTCTATTATGGTGTTTTTAAAAAGTTTCCATGAAGCTTGCAGGCATTACACTTTTGTGACTGTTCCTTGACATTTCTATTTAGCAAGCTCTCTCATTTTTTATGTAGTTCCCCTTTTTGAAGTTCCATGGTGGGCTTCTTTGGTATTCCCCACCCCCGCCCCCATCCTCCAGGGATGTTAAATTGCTGGTTACCTAGAACAGGGGCAGGCAAAACTTTTGGCCTGAGGGCCACATCGGGTTTCTGAAATTATATGGAGGGCCGGTTAGAGGAGGCTCTGCTTCACCAAACAGTCAGGCGTGGCCCAGCCCCTGGCCCCATCCAACCCCCCCCTGCTTCTCACCCCCTGATGGCCCCCCACGGGACTCCTGCCCCATCCAACCTCTCCTGTTCCCTGACATCCACCCCGGGACCCTTGCCCCATCTACCCCCCGTCCCATTCCCTACCCCTGACTGCCCATGGAACCTCTGATCCTGACTGCCCCCCGCCACCCCATCCAACCTCCCCTCTCCTTTCCTGATTGCCCCTCCAGGACCCATCCCCCCATTCAATCCCCCTGTTCCCCACCCTCTGACCACCCTGACCCCTATCCACACCCCCGCCCCTGACCACCACCCCGATCTCCCCTGCCCTCTATCCAACCCCTCCCTCCCCCACTCCCTGTCCCCTTACCGCACTGCCTAGAGCACTGGTGGCTGGCAGCACTACAGCCATGTTGCCCAGAGCACCAGGACAGGCAGCTGTGCTGCCCAGCTGGCACCAGCCATGGCATCACACAGCACAGAGCACTGGGTCAGGCAGGGTTCTGCAGCTGTGCTGCCCCAGGAGCTCACAGCCCCACCACCCAGAGCATTGCGCCGGTGGCACAGTGAACTGAGGCTGCACGGGAGGGGGAACAGCAGGGGGAGAGGCTGGGGGCTAGCCTCTCGGGCCAGGAGCTCAGGGGCTGGGCAGGAGGGTCCCGTGGGCCAGATGTGGCCCACAGGCCGTAGTTTGCCCACCTCAGACCTAGCAGTTCAGCTATATTGACATCTTGGACCAGACTCTGTGCGCCACTTAGGACCAAATCAATAATTGCCTCTCCCCTTGTGAGTTCCAGCACTAGCTGCACCAAGAAGCAGTCATTAATAGTGTCTAGAATTTTTATTCCATCCTGAGATGACATGTATCCAGTCAATATGGGGGTAGTTAAAATCCAAAATTACTATTGAGTTTTCTATTTTTATAACCTCTATAATCTCCCTGAGCATTTCACAGTCACCATCACCATCCTGGTCAGGTGGTCGGTAGTATATTCCTTCTGCTATAATCCATTTATTCAAGCATAGGAATTCTGTGATATAGTTTGATTCGTTTAAGATTTTTACTATATTTGACTCTTTATTTTCTTTCACATATAGTGCCACTCCCCCACCAGCATGACCTATTCTACCATTCGTATATATTTTGTACCCTTGTATTACTGTGTTGCATTGATTATCATCATTCCACTACGTTTTTGTGATGCTCAGTATATCAATAACCTCATTTAATACCAGGCACTCAAGCTCACCCATTTTAATATTTAGACATCTAGCATTTGTATACAAGCACTTATAAAAAAATTCAGTATTTAGTTATCTGCCTTCATTTGATGTAATTGAATGGGATTCTTTTTATTTGACTGTTTCTCTTCAGTTGCTATTTGTACTTTATCAACTTTCATCCTCTCCTCCTTACTAGGATATAGAGAATCCCCATTAATAGATCCTTCCCTAAGGGATGTCTCTGTCCAAACCATGTGCTCTTCTACACCTGTCGGCTTTCCGCCAGCATTTATTTTACAAACTCCTCTACAACCTTTTTAATTTTACATGCCAGCCATCTGGTTCTGTTTCGGTTGAGGTATAGCCCATTCTTCTTGTATAGGCTCCCCCTTTCCCAAAATGTCCCCCAATTTCTAATAAACCTAAACCTCTCCTCCCTTCGCCATTGTCTCATCCACATACTGAGACCCTGCAATTCTGCCTGACTGGCCATGCACATGGAATAGAAACATTTCAGAGAATGCACCATGGATATTCTGGACTTTACTCTCTTACCTAGCAGCCTAAATTTGGCCTCCGGGACCTCTCTCTTACCTTTCCATATGTCACTGGTACCTACATGTACCACAGCCACTGGCTCCTCTCCAGCACTGCTCCAGTCTGTCTAGATGTCTTGAGAGATCTACAACCTTCACATCTGGCAGGCAATTCACCATGTGGTTCTCCCTGTCATCACAAACCCAACTATCTATATTTCTAATAATTGAATCCCCCATTACTATTACCTTCCTCTTCCTAATAACTGGGATCCATCCTGCCAGAGAGGTATCCTCACTGCAAGAGTACATCATGACCTCATCTGGGTGGATGCTCCCAACTATAGGATAGTTTCCTTCCACCCCAGCTTGATGGTCTCCTTCCCCGAGAGGTTCATCTTCCTCAACTGCACAGAGGCTGTCAGACTGAGTGTGGGAACACTCTACTGTGTCCAGGAAAGTCTCTCTATCTCATTTAGCTCCTCCAGACCATCTACTCTGGCCTCACGAGCCCATACTCGGTTTCTGAGGGCCATGAGCTGCTGGCACTGAATGCACACATACACCACCTGCCCACAAGGCAGATAATCATAAATGCTGCATTTAGTGCAATAAACTGGATAGCCCCCACTCCGCTGTTTGACTTCTGCCTGCATTATTGTTCCTCTTGCAGCTTTGGCAGGGAGGGGGGTTGTGTGTTTCTTTTGTTGGGGAGTGTTTTTTGGTCTAAGTTTAGACAATATTAGGTGTATCTGGCTCTCATGATCCCTCAGTAAACTCCCTCACAAATCCCGTTTGTGGATCCTGTTTGCTAGCTCCTGTGGCTGTTTAGGAGCTGTCTTTTTAAACCCTTGTTTTCCCTAAGTAGCCCCCCACCCCTTTGCCATCATATCCTTGCCATTCTGCCTTACCCACGGACAAATGGAATGATGAGAGACAATTTAAACAATTTAACTGGCTAATGGACAGGGTATTACTTCTCTAAAAATTAGTTGCATGTGATACTGAAATTGAAAGAGTGCCAACCATTAAAAAATGGATACTTACAATTTTTTTCTCTATGTAATAGCAATAATGACCTATGCATAGGACTATTCATGGGGAATAATAACCAAGTAGCCATTTGATGCACCTCAAGCCATCAATTCCTTTTTCCTTGTCCTTTATCCCCAGGAGATCCCTTGTGCTTTGATTGTTATTGCTTAATTACCCTCCACAATTTAGCCTTTTAGCTGGTTGCCTGCATATATTTAAATCAAGGGCTGATGTTTCACCTTCTTCACTGATGATAGGAGACAGTAGAAGAAAGCTCCCCATTCCCCTGCAAAGCAACAAAAAATACTCCAAAGGGATACATTTGCCACCTGCAGAAATAGTTTGAACATATGGATCCCAGTGTCAGCAAAATTCCCATTGTCTTCAACAGGAATTCTGCTGATTAAAGAGTGAAGAACCAATCTGCTGCTCCATTTAATAATTTCTAGCTCTGTCCCTTAATCCATCATTTTTGAAGTGACAACCTTGCTCAACATTTAATCCATTACACATAGTATAGATGGAAACTTCTGACAAATCAGAAGCTACTTGAAATACACAGCAAAAATACAGAAAAATCTGAAACTGAGAGCTGGCTTTAGCGACTCGTTCTAGCCAGCTCAGGTTTCTGGTCTCATTTCCGTTTTAAAAAACATTTCACTTTGTTTTCTGGCTCCCTGAGATAGAAAAAAAAATCTAATTTATCCCTAGTATTTTTGTACTTTTATCTTAAACACTTTATATTAGACATTTTCCAAGCCATCATTAAGTCTCCTGCAATGTTATTTTTTTAACATTCAGATTGAATTTAGAAATCTGAAGGAAAACATTACACTGCACTCTGTCCAGTGCAAAGTTAACTGACTGCTGCTGTGTAATCTGTTATAGGTTAAAAAAGAAAAACAAAACATCCTTTCCCAAATCAAACTCACTTTCCTTCAAAATCACATGTGAAAATGAGAGCAAGATGCTTTTTGGTGTTTCAGATGGTGGTGTTCTTTTCAATCATCTGTGAATTTCCCTGGAGGGATGGTCCCAGTTTACAATGAAAATAACACTTGAACTTTCTGAACCTCTGCTAGCATCCTGGGATGTACAGTCAAATAGGCAGGAAAGGTAAGGAATCATCCCCACTCTCCAGAACGATGTGCAAGAATTCTCTGTTCATGCATCCTCACTCTCCTATATAGAAATGAGGGGATCATCAGTCTCCATAACACTATCTTCCCCTTCTTACAGCTCCATAAGGAGCTCTCCAAGGTCTAAATGAGGAGGCTACTGAGAATGAGGGAGGGAGGAAGGGCTGTGGCTGTGGGGATAGCTTGATACCTAAACAGTTAATGAGGGGTCTGCCCAATTTTCTTTCTGACCTTCTGCTTGTTCCATGCAGGAGCAAAACCCACCCTGAATGAAGAACTTGGAGGTAACTCCAAGGAGAAGTTTATGGAGGTTTTCTCACCTGGGGCATTTATGCGGATTTTCTCACAGAAAAGAACCATGTGATCCAGTATAAGCAAATGTTGGAAGTTCAAAAATGGATTTCATAAAATCATGCTGCTAATGCCATCTCTGGTGTGAAGTTATACCAGGGAGGAACATGTCCTATTTAATTTGGGGGTGGAAAAGACCAAATTAATTCAACTAGTTCTTCCCCTTGTCATTGCAGAATTGTTCCCTACAGAACAGTTTAACAGCACAGGCACTGACTTTTATTTTTCCTGATGAATGCTCCATCCCTGCTCTGCTCTGAGCCCCTATCCCCACTCCACCCCTGCCCCTGAGATCCTGCCCTCATCCTGCCTCTTCCTGCCCCCACCCAGCCTCTTCCCACCCCTGCTCTGTCCCCTCTCCCAAGGCACCCTACCCATCTGCCATTCTTTGCCCCACCCTGTGGCTGGTGGGTACTGAGCCCCCCTCTATTTTTTTCACATGGGTGCTTGAGCCATGGAGTCAGCATCTGTGGTTTCTAGAACTGAGACAGATCTCATTTTAAATGCCTGAAGGGATGAATCTTCCACCTGTTCCTTTGGGAGGCAAATCCACAATCTAACAGATGTCATTGTATATATAGTTATTACATTCTTCCTTTCTACCACCTGGGCAATCTCTATATCTTTAGTTCTTCACGAATATGACAGGACTTCTTTGTCCCTAAGTTAGTTTTAGTGTTCTTTCCACGTACATTTCAGCAGCTTCAAAACCAAAGTTTTGGGGGGGAAATGGGTTGCAAAGGAAAAGTTCCGTGAAGTTTTCAGAAGCTATTTTTGTACTTCAAGTGGATCCATGAAGGGGACTTAGATGTTGCAATGCTGAGTGTCATGGCGCCTAACTTTTAGGTGCCTAGAAAATCCAGGAACAAAACAACACTCTGATCAACAAAGCCTGAGTTAAGTGCCTGTGCACCCTATACAATAAACAGGGAAAGATAGGTGCCTGAGAATGTGAACCACATAATCTACTATGATAGGTAGGAATTGGCCTAAGATAGCCAATGGGAGAGACAGCTCACCTGAGTCCAGACTGCACAGAAGCCCCTAGGTCTGTTTAGCAATCCATGAATGTGAACTGTTTGCCTGCAGTCAAGTGACTTAAGTGCCTAAAGTACTTCTTCATACGACACACAGTCAACCTGTGGAACTTGTTGGCACTTTGCGAAGGATAAAACTATAATGGGGTTCAAAAGAGAATTAGACAAGTTCATGGAGAAAAGATCCATCAATGGCTATTAGCCAAGATGGTCAGGGATGCACCCAGTGCTCTGGGTGTCCCTAGCTTCTGACTGCCAGAAGTTGGGAGCAGATGACAGGGGATGGATCACTCAATGATTATATGTTCTGTTCATTACCTCTAAACCACCTGGCATTGGCCATTGTTGGAAGACAGGATATTGGGCTAGATGGACCATTAGTCTGACCCAGTATGGCTGTTCTTATGTAAAGGGTTTCTTACAGGAATGAGTTAAGCACTTGCTTCACACCACACAAAATGGCTGGAGGCAGTGATGATGGTGCCCATCTTATCACTTTTAGCCCAGTGGTTGGAGCAGTCACTGGGATGTGGGAGATCCCTGTGTTCAGTACCCCTCCTCCAATCACTCTTTATTTATCCACAGTGGGACAGCTTCAACAGGTGCACCTGAGGGTGCCCCACATCAAAATATCCCATAGCTTAGTGGTTAGAATACCTTCCGGAGACATAGGATTTGAAAAGGTGTCTCCCGTCTCCTCCCCTGGCAGAGACGGGAGAATTAGACCTTTGTCTCCCACATCCCAAGTGACTTCTCTAACCATTGGGCTGCAAGTTATAAGATCAGCACCTCCTCCAGCAGGATTTTGAATGGGACCCAATCTGGTAGCTATCGTCTGAGCATGCCTATAGGATTAGGCCTCACATGTGAGTTAGGCAGATAAATACCTTTCTTCACCTAATTTGTGAATTACTCTGGGACTTAGGCAGGAGACATATGTCCAGCCACCTACTGGGAGGCAGCAGCGTGAGTGCCCAGAGGCTGAACCATAGGCTGTGATGCTATATGATTAAAGATGACCATTTACGTCATTGATATTTTCACTGTGAAACAGTTGCAACGAATCTTGCACAAAGTGTATAATGTAAGATGTCAATGAAAAAGTTACAATCTAATATGATTATCCTGATAAAATCCATGTATCATCTTTGTATCTAAATTTATGGATATTGTCTATGTATTTGTAGCTCCAACATGTGTTTTGTTCCTGGATGACACCCCCCAGATAGATTTACATAATGGCTAGACAGCTTTGTGCTGATGGCCCATTAAGGACACTCAGCTCATAATGGGCCACTGAAGAAAGTAATCCTGCCCAGTAAGCTTTTCTTGTGGATGCCGCAGAAAGAATATGGGCAATGGCGACCCCTGTGATTCAGCAAACCATCTAAGGCCATCTGATATGCTCACGTGACCCTGGACTCCATCTTGGGCCAGTGACAATCCATACACAGGGGCTGTGGGCTTTGTTTGGGACAGTAAACTTCCATACACAGGGCAAAGGATATAAAAGACCTCTGAGATGCCTCCATTTTGTCTCTTTCCTGCTCTAATTCTCTGGACAGTTGATTTACAACTGAAAAGCACATCTTGAACTATGGACTGAGGACCTTCCAATCTTTTGGAAGTTACCAGAGAGACTTTTGCAAGCCAGCAGTCTATTCCATCACTGCTACACACCCGATACAAGGACTTTGCAACCACTTGTATGTATATGACCAATTAACCATTTATAACTCTCAACTTTTATTAATAAATCTTTAATTAGTTTACTAAGGATTGGCTGACAGAATTATATTTGGGTAGGATCTGAGATTCATATTGACCTGGAGATAAGTGTCTGATCCTTTGGGATTAGTAGAACATCACAAATGGTAAAATTGGTTTTCAATACCCCCTCACTATATTAGACTTGGTTGTATGGTTGGGAGCCAAGAGATGGAATGGCTAAAGAGGACAGTGTTTGGCTTCTGGTTAACCACTGTGGTACTGAAGAAGCTGGCTCCTGGCTTGGTGACTCTAATTATAAGGTAAACCACCAGTTTGGGGGGTTGTCTGCCCTATTTCTTGCAATTTGCCCTGAGTGTGGCATTTTCATTGTGGCCCATCCCTGGCACATGGTCACATAGGCAACAAGGGAACTTTTAACCTGAAAAACTTAGGCACCAAGTGAATTTAGGCACCTACAGGGCTCAGTGGGAATTTTATGCATCTCAGTGGAGCCAAAACTGTAATTTAAATGAGTGAGTTTTTGTAGGTAGTGTGTGTATTTTTTGTGTGTGTTTTTTTTAAAGGGAGGGTTCTGTTCAGTTTGTAGAGGCTGGTAGGGGAAGTTTGCTGTGAGAGAAGCACAGCCCTGATTAGGGGCCAGGGATTCCTCTAAAGACAGCCAAACAATCAGCCAGCAGCATAGGAGCCAGCAAATGGAGCTGTAAATAGGGGAGTTTGGGTGGGAATTTGGAAGGGGAGTTTGGGGGGTGGGGTTCTGGTTTTGTTTTGGTGTTTCTTTGGGGTTTTGTTTTGGTTTTGTTTTCATTTTCCTTGACAGGACTTTTAGTGGGAAGGCTATGACAGATATAGAGGCAGCAATGGTAGTGACCCAAGCAACGGAACGGTCAATGAAGCTGTGGCATGTACATGATCTTGGAGCAGGTATCTATATGAAGTGCTGCCTGATACAGCTGATGGAAGAGAAGATCTAAGGTTTGGAGATGCAGGTGGAAACTATGGTTGAGTTTTGAAGGGGTTCAAGCAGATGATAGAGGGAAGGCAAGAGGAGGCTGAAGGGAAAATTCAAGACTTGCAGATGCTAGCTGGACTGAAGAACTCTGAGGGGAGACTGCAGAGTGAAGAAAGTGGCCAATAGAAGCATATGATTAAAAGAACCAGGCAGAGGAAAAGACCCTCTAGTGAAGGAGAAATATAGCTCAGGAACAGATTTGCTGAGTTGGAAAATGAAGACAGGGCACAGCAGGCAGTAACTGAAGATGGAAGAGCAAGGAAGAAGAGAAGAGAGTCTAGTCCTATAAGTAGAGGGGAAAAAGTCATTAGAGATACCTAGAGTTCACAGTCCCAGGAGGATACAGGATGACTCTCAGAAGATTGCAAAGGAGAATAAAAGAAAAGAGGACTTGCAACCAGAAAGAACAGGAGGAAGGCTTGGGAATCACACCATCACCAGGAAAAGGTTGGTCTGCATGATTGGGGACCAGAGCTGACCCAAAGAACAGAAGGGTGTGCTGTCTGCCAGGAGCTAAGATTTGGGATGTGGATCTGAGGCTGAAGAGGATCCTAATGGCAGCAGAAAAGAATCCACTGATTATCCTTCATGTGGGAACAAATGATACAGCTCAATTCTCACTGGAACATATCAAAGGAGATTGTGCCAGACTGGGAAAGACACTTAAGAAAATTGAGGCTTAGGTGATCTTCAGTGGGATTCGACCTGGACCTAGAAGAGGAGAACAAAGGTGAGACAAGACTATGATGATCTACAGATGGTTCAGGCATGGGTGCTATAAGGAAGGCTTTGGGAAGTTTGACTGGGAGGCATTCACGGAAAGAAGACTGTTCTCATGGAACAGACTCCATCTGAGTTGGGAGGGAAATTGACTTTTGGGATGGAGGTCGGCACAACTCATTAAAATAACTTTAAACTAGGAACTCAAGGGAGATGGTTGGGAGATGCTCATGTAATCTTCATGCCTGATTCTAACACTGTGCAGGAGGAAAATCAAGTAAGAGAGGATACAGCAACAGAGAAAGGAACACAGTGGATAGGAGAATGGACATTAAGAGGAAAGATAGTTTCACTGGTATTGGCACTAACAGTCAGGTAGGTGATACTGGCAGTAGAATGACTGTACCCAATCGGGCAAGGAATGTGGGTGAAGTCAAGCAGCAAAAACTAAGATATTTGTACACCAGTGCAAGGAGCCCAAGTAACAAAATGGAGGAATTAGAACTACTGGTGCAGGAAGTGAAACCAGATATTACAGGATAACAGAAACATTGTGGAATAGTAGTCATGACTGGAATCATGAAGGAAAGACAGAAATAAACATAAAGGTGGCAGAGTAGCATTGTATATTAATGATGGAGTGAACTGTAAAGAAATTAGAAATGATGGAATGGATAAGACAGCGTCTGTTTGGACCAAAATCACTTTGGGGAAGAAAGCTGCTAGAGGCTCCCCTGGGCTAGTACTTGGAGTGTGCTACAGACCCTCAGGATCCAATCTGGATATCTATTGAGATCTCTTTAATGTTTTAAATGAAATAAATACTACTGGGAATTGTGTGATTTAACTTCTCACATATAGATTGGAGGACAAGTGATACTAATAATAGTAGGGCTCAGATTTTCTTGGATGTGATAGATGACAGATTTCTTCACCAATTAGTCAATGAACCAACAAGAAGTGATGCCATTTTTTATTGGTATTGGTGAGTAGTGAGGACCTCATAGAAGAACTGGTTGTAGAGCACAACCTTGGTTCTAGTGATCATGAGCTAATTCAATTTAAACTAACTAGAAGGATAAACAAAAATAGATCTGCAGCAAAAGACGTAACTTTAAAAAGGTAAGGGAATTAGGGAAGTGGACAGATCTGAAGAACTCAAGGATCTGAATGTGGAGGAGGCTTGGAATTACTTTAAGTCAACGTTGCAAAAGCTTCCCAAGCAAGGGGGAAAAATTCGTAGGGAACGGTTGCAGCCAAGCTGAATGAGCAAGCATATCAAACAGGTGATTAAGAGAAAGCAGAAAGCCTACAAGAAATGGAAGATGGGATGGATCAACAAGGAACACTACCCGTTAGAGGTCTGAAAGTGAAGGGATAAAGTGAGGACTGCCAAAAGCCAAGCAGGGTTAGACTTGAAAAGGGAATTCAAACCAATAGTAAAAGGTTCTATAGCCATCTAAAGAAAAAGAAAACAAGGAAACAAGAAGTGGGATTGCTTACCACTGAGGATGGGGTGGAGATTAAAGATAATCTAGGCATGGGCCAACACCTAAACAAATACTTTGCCTCAGATTTTAATAAGGGTAATGAAGAGCTTAGGGGTAGTTGGCAGGGTGGCTAATGGGAACGAGGCTACAAAGGTAGAAATGACCATATCCGAGGTGGAAGTCAAACTCAAACAGCTTAATGGGACTAAATTGGGGGGGGGGGATAATCTCAATCCAAGAATATTAAAGGAACTGGCACATGAAATTGCAAGCCCAATAACAAAGATTTTTAATGAATCTGTAAACTTGGGGGTTGTACTCTGTGACTGGAGAATTGATAATATAGATCTTATTTTTAAGAAAGGGGATAAAAGTGATCGAAGAAACTACAGGCCTATTAGTTTGACCTCAATTGTATGCAAGGTCTTGAAACACATTTTGAAAGAGAAAGTATAGAATGTCAGGGTTGGAAGGGACCTCAGGAGGTCATCTAGTCCAACCCCCTGCTCAAAGCAGGACCAAACCCCAACTAAATCAAGCCTGACCTTAAAAACCTCTAAGGAAGGTGTCCTAAATATAAAGGGAAGGGTAACCAACTTTCTGTATATAGTACTATAAAATCCCTCCTGGCCAGAGGCACAAAATCCTCTTACCTGTAAAGGCTTAAGAAGCTCAACTAACCTCTCTGGCACCTGACCCAAAGGACCAATAAGGGGACAAGATACTTTCAAATTGGGGAGGGGGAGGGAGGAAAGGCTTTGTTCTGTCTGTTCCATGTGGCTCTTGCCAAACACAGATGAAGAAAGCAAGCAAGCCAACTCCTATAGAACTAGTAAGTACTAGCAAGGGAATACATAGATTATCTTTTGTTTTGGCTTGAGATTTTCTCTGTGCTGAGAAGGTGTATTCCCATTTTTTTTTTTTTTGCTTTTCTTTTTGTAACTGTAAGGTTTTGCCTAGAGGGAAATCCTCTGTGTTTTGAATCTGATTGTCCTGTGATATTATCTTTCATTCTAACTTTACAGAGGTGCGTCTTTTACCTTTTTTCTTTCTAATAAAGTTCTATTTTTTTAATAATCTGATTGGTTTTTTTAGTGTCCTAAAAAAACCAAGGTCCGTGCTCATCTTGTTTATTCTCAAGCATCCCCAGGAAAGAGGGTGTAGGGCTTGGGGGGATATTAGGGGGATATAGGCCAACCGTAAATGTTTGTTTGAATCACTTGGTGGTGGCAACATTTACCTAATCCAAGATACAAGGGAGAATTTGTGCCTTGGGAAAGTTTTAACCAAAGTTGGTAGAAATAAGCTTAGGGGGTCTTTCATGCAGGTCTCCACATCTGTACCTTAAAGTTCAGAGTCGAGAGGGAACCCTGGCAGAAGGAGATTCCACCACCTCCCTAGGTAACCCATTCCAGTGCTTCACCACCCTCCTAGTGAAATAGTTTTTTCCTAATATCCAACCTAAACCTCCCCCACTGCAACTTGAGACCATTACTTCTTGTTTTGTCATCTGCTACCACTGAGAACAGTCTAGATCTATCCTCTTTGGAACCCCCTTTCAGGTAGTTGAAAGCAGCTATCAAATCCCCCCTCATTCTTCTCCTCTGCAAACTAAACAATCCCAGTTCCCTCAGCCTCTCCTCATAAGTCATGTGCTCCAGCCCCCTAATCATTTTTGTTGCCCTCCGCTGGACTCTTTCCAATTTTTCCACATCCTTCTTGTACTGTAGGGCCCAAAACTGGACACAGTACTCCAGATTAGGCCTCACCAATGTCGAATAGAGGGGAATGATCACGTCCCTCGATCTGCTGGCAATGCCCCTACTTATACAGCCCAAAATGCCTTTAGCCTTCTTGGCAACAAGGGCACACTGTTGACTCATATCCAGCTTCGCATCCACTGAAACTCCTAGATCCTTTTCTGCAGAACTGCTGCCTATCCACTCGGTCCCTAGTCTGTAGCAGTGCATGGGATTCTACTTTCCTAAGTGCTGGACTCTGCACTTGTCCTTGTTGAACCTCATCAGATTTCTTTTGGCCCAATCCTCTAATTTGTCTAGGTCCCTCTGTATGCTATCCCTACCCTCCAGCATATCTACCACTCCTCCCAGTTTAGTGTCATCTGCAAACTTGAGAGGGTGCAGTCCACGCCATCCTCCAGATCATTAATGAAGATATTGAACAAAACTGGCCCCAGGACCGACCCTTGGGGCACTCTGCTTGATACCAGCTGCCAGTTAGACATGGAGCCATTGATCACTACCCGTTGAGCCCAATGATCTAGCCAGCTTTCTATACACCTTATAGTCCATTCATCCAGCCCATACTTCTTTAACCTGCTGGCAAGAATACTGTGGGAGATCGTATCAAAAGCTTTGCTGAAGTCAAGGAATAACACATCCACTGCTTTCCCCTCATCCACAGAGCCAGTTATCTCATCATAGAAGGCAATTAGGTTAGTGAGGCATGACTTGCCCTTGGTGAATCCATGCTGACTGTTCCTGATCACTTTCCTCTCCACTAAGTGCTTCAGAATTGATTCCATGAGGACCTGCTCCATGATTTTTCCAGAGATTGAGGTGAGGCTGACTCACCTGTAGTTCCCCAGATCCTTCTTCTTCCCTTTTTTAAAGAGGGGCACTACATTAGCCTTTTTCCAGTTTTTAAAGATAATGGCCAATAACTCTGCAATCACATCCGCCCACTCCTTTAGCACTCTCGGATGCACTGGTGCTCATCCAGCTTTTCCAAATAGTCCTGAACCACTTCTTTCTCCACAGAGGGCTAGACACCTCCTCCCCATGCTGTGTTGCCCAGTGCAGTAGCTTGGGAGCTGACTGTGTTCGTGAAGACAGAGGCAAAAAAAGCATTGAGTACATTAGCTTTTTCCACATGCCTCCCTCATTCAGTAAAAAGGACCACACTTACCTTGAATTTCTTCTTGTTGCTAACATACCTGAAGAAACCCTTCTTGTTACTCTTAATATCCCTTGCTAGCTGCAACTCCAAGTGCGATTTGGCCTTCCTGATTTCACCCCTGCACGCCTGAGCAATATTTTTATACTCCTCCCTGGTCATTTGTCCAATTTTCCACTTCTTGTAAGCTTCTTTTTTCTGGTTAAGATCAGCAAGGATTTCATTGTTAAGCCAAGCTGGTCACCTGCCATATTTATTATTCTTACTACACATTGGGATGGTTTGTTCCTGCAACCTCAATAAGGATTCTTTAAAATACAGCCAGCTCTCCTGGACTCCTTCCCCCCCTCATGTTCTAGTAGCTAAGGACATAGAGGTTAATGGTAATTGGAATAAAATATAACATGGTTTTACAAAATGTAGATCATGCCAGACCAATCTGATCTCCTTCTTTGAGAAGATAACTGATTTTTAGATGAAGGAAATGCAGTAGATCTAATCTACCTAGATTTCAGTAAGGCATTTGATACAGTTCTACATGGGGAAATTATTAGTTAAATTGGAGAAGATGGGGATTAATATGAGAATTGAATGGTGGATAAGGAACTGGTTAAAGACTACAACAGGTCATAAGGAAAGGTGAACTGTCAAGCTGAAGAGATGTTACAAGTGGAGTTCCTCAGGGATCGTTCTTGAGACCAATCTTATTTAAAGTGTTTATTATTGATTTTGGCATTAAAAAAAGAGGGAGTGTGCTAATAAAATTTGTGGCTGATACAAAGTTGGGAGGCATTTCCAATACGGAGGAGGACCAGAATATCATATAAGAATATCTAGATGACCTTGTATGCTGGAGTAATAGAAATGGGATAAAATTTAATAGTGCAAACTGCAAGGTCATCCATCTAAGGACTAACAAAAATTTTTGCTATAAGCTGGGGACATATCAGTTGGAAATGACAGAGGAGGAGAAAGACCTGAGTGTATCGGTTGATCGCAGGATGACTGAGTCATCAATGTGATGTGGCTGTGAAAAAGGCTAATGCAGTCCTAGGATGCATCAGGCCAGGTATTTCCAGTAGAGACAGGGACGCGTTAGTATCATTATACAAGGCACTGTTGAGACCTCATCTGGAATACTGTGTGCAATACTGGTCTGCAATGTTTAAGAAAGATGAATTAAAACTGGAACAGGTGCAGAGAAGAGCTACTAGGATGATCTGAGTAATGAAAAACCTACCTTATAAGAGGAGACCCAAAGAGCTTGGCTTGTTTAGCCTAACCAAGAAAAGGCTGAGGGGAGATCTTATTGCTCTCTATAAATATATCAGAAGGATAAATACCAGAAGGGAGAGGAGTTATTTAAGTTAAGCTCCAATGTGGACACAAGAACAAATGGGTGTAAACTGGGCATCAACAAGTTTAGGCTTGAAATTAGTTGAAGGTTTCTAACCATGAGAGAAGTGAAGTTCTGGAACAACCTTCCAAAGGGAGCAGTGTGGGCAAAAAACCTAACTGCCTTCAAGACTGAACTTGATAAGTTTATGGAGGGAATGGTATGATGAGACTGCTTACAATGGCAGGTAACCAAACTGTGACTGCTAGCAGGAAATATCTCCGATGGCCGGTGATGGAACACTAGATGGGGAGGGCTCTGAGTTACTAGAGAATTCTTTCCCAGGTGTCTGGCAGCAGGATCTTTCCCACATGCTCAGGATCTAACTGATGGCCATATTTAGGGTTGGGAAGGAATTTTCCCCCAGATCAGATTGGCAGAGACCTGGGTGGGTGGGGGAGTTTGCTTTCCTTTGCAGCATGGGGCACAGTCACTTGCAGGTGTATACTAATGTAAATAGTGGATTCTCTGTAACTTGAAGTCTTTAAACCATAATTTGAGGACTTCAGAAACTCAGCTAGAGGTTGAGGGTCTATTACAGTAGTGGGTGGGTGAGGTTCTGTGGCCTGTGATATGAAGGAGGTCACACTAGATGACCATGAAGGTCCTTTCCAACCTTAAAGTCTATGAGTGCATGAATCTAAAACAGGGACTTAGGCACCTAAGTGCTTTCATGGATCCAGTCCTTTGAATCTGCTGCATAGTTTTCTACATTATACTTTTATGTAAATATGTGTATTTATATAGTAATGTCTACACAGGCACTGTGCTAACTCTATAAATATATGAGGTAACTAATTGCACCAATCCATATTCTGTGTAAACATCTGTAGCTAAAATTACAATATAATTACATGTACATAAATGTTTCATTAACTAGGAATTATGCATTATTATCATGTTTCTGATGAAAGTGATGTATGGAAGAGCCTTTTTGATATTTGCAGCACCATGAATCTGCCTTATGAGTTATTTTTGTTTAGAAAGGTTGAGTTAAAAAAGATGACAATTGCTCAACTTGTGCCATTCTTCACTTACACTTGTATTAAACCTGCTGTTAATTGCTATTTCTAGAATGTCAGAATGGCATTAATATTTTGTTAGAAAGTACCTGAAAAAGGTAAATGTGCCTAAACTCCTACTTCAAAAACAACTGCAAGAAGGTAAAGGTGTTTTTTTAGGGACAGATTCATCAAGCCTTATTCAACCCAGAGAAATTAAGAGGATTAGTCAATGTGAACATGAACTATTTATTATAAGTAGTTATAGAAATCTGACACTTCATATTTATATGTTGTTTAATAAATGAAAAAGCTTTCATCTTTGTCTTTTGCTTTTACCATATGTATTGAACATACACTGTGTTATCAACTGTTTTTTATATTAGCCAATATAAGACTTAGGCTCAGATCCTCAAAGATATTAAAGAACCTAATTTCAAATAGAGTAAATACCTTCAAGAATCCAGGCCCTAGATGCTGTGGACCAGAGCTTCAGGGTAGCTTCATTAACTTAAATGGAACCATCCCAGTTTACACCACCCAAACATCTGGCTCTGTACAGGAAGGGTTTTCCCCAGCAATGGGTAAAATAAAGAGTTGAACTTAAGTTTGCTTGGGTTGGATCCAGATCAAGGGGCAAAGATCCCCAAAATTTGAAGGTGTTTGGGCTCAGTGGATTTGACTCAGGTCCATCAGTAATAAATAGAAATCATGAGAGTGTTAAAATGTGATTCATGGTTTTAATTCTGTGAACATTCCAGTTCAAGAAATAAAAATAACAAAACGCCACACTGGCACCCTAAAGCTGTGTCAAAGCTTTCATTTTTACTTCAAATTGTTTGTTAGAGAACGTCGTCTCTTCACTAGAACAGAAGCAGGATCAGAAGGATCAATACCTCTCAACAGACAGTGTAATTGTTTCTAATTTCAATCATAAACTCCTAGCTCTTAGCAAATATTTTATGTGGAGAATAATTTCTGTGATCTTTAAACATCATAACAAATAACATTATTTAGAGAAAGACAAAGGAATTTTGGAACTATTTGCAAATCAGGGGTTGTACCAAGGCAAATATAAAAAAAAACACCATTTCAAGGATCAGATATATGTACTTCTCACTGTATCAGCAGTAAAAGGAGTGAGGGGGCAATTAATTTATGAAAAGCAGAGTTCTAGATCCTTGGCATGCTAGTCAGGCTAGGTATATCTCAGAAATACTTCTTCCTGACATTATTTGTGGACACCCACCTTGCTCTCCTACGTATTTCACATCTGCAGTACACCATGTCGTGCAAAATGGTCAGAGAGTGGGTGTAGCATGAGCAAGCTCTCTGACTTTCCATCTGGGATGCAAACCTCAAGTATTTAGCATCCGTTTGGTTGAAAATCCCTTACTCCAGCAGATGAGTGGGGTAACTGTAGACATGAATCTGAAGCAGAAGAGAGTGAATAGAGAGTAATGCAGCTACAAGCTCAGGTGTGTAACTTCTCATTAACTTCATTGGGAGTGACTGGTGTTCAGCACTTGGAAATTAGGGCATTTGCTGAAATTTGGCCTTAAAAGCCTAACATGGCCATAGTTCCTGCTATTTCCAAATAGCATCAAGCTAAGGGTGAGTGAAGAGGACAAAGCTGAGGAAACTTCAAATGAATTAAACCAACTGTTGACAGGGTATAATTTCACTGAGTAGAATATTAACTCATAATATATATATAATGGATATTTTAGAGGGTCACCAGACTTCACATGCTGTATAATTTGTCATAAGTAGAGACCATTCAAATATGCATATTGGTTTTTTAAAATACTTTTAAATTTTTCATTGTATGCCTGAGAGTTATTCAGAAATGCTTTTCCTTTAAGCAAGTTCTAATGGCTGTCACTATGATTTAAAGCCTTCTGCAGACTCTCTTACGTAGGGTATGGCTGCTTAAATTACTTTGGCCCTAATTTTAGATAAACTGCTATAGGAAGTGTTAAATAAATGCATGAGTAAGCAAAGAAAAGCAAAACAGATATTTAACATTTGTGACTGGAGTTATCTTTTCAGAGTGTTTGAATAGAAGTAGTTTAGGTTCGTTAATTAGTTTCCACCAGAAAAAAATCATAGTCAAAGACATTACATTACATTCATCATCTCTCTAAAAGGCTTGTCACTGTATTACCACTGGCTAAAACACAACTTAACACAGATCAATTCCAGATGCATTTCTCTCCTCATCCTTTAGCACAATAGCACCAAAGTATGAGGTGAGCTCTCCATATTAAAATTAATTCAGACTAAGAGTATTATTCTGGGAGGGGGGTGAATATTAAGTCTATGACGTAAAAGATGGTGTCTTGGTAAATTTTAATTCCATTGCAGAGATCCACATTCACATTGTGTACAACAGTTATTCTCCTGAGCTCTCATTTTTGTTAATACATTTGAGGGGATTACTAAACAAAGGCTTATTACATGACATTTGTTCTCCTCAGCCTGATTTATGAAACAATTAGAGCAATATATTGCAGCAATAATAAAATGTCCTATAGTTTAAACTCCAGGCCCAATAGCTGTTTACAACAAATTCTGGAAGAGAAATTGAAGACTAAAGCAACTGCTCACCTCCAGACTGATTCTGTATTCCTTGCACAGCCAAAACTCCAAGTGATGTCAGTGTTAGTTTAGGTGAACCATGAATTCAGCATGGGGCCCTTATTATATATATAATAATAAGAGTAAAGTTTAGGTGACTGTGCAATGGGTGTATAAAAACTGAATATGGTCATGGAGAACTTTTTGTTTCAGTCGCAGGGTCACAGCTAGAAATTATTACAGTGCTTACATCTAATTTAATCACAGATCCAATTCAACTATCTATTTAATCCAGTCAGAACTTAAGGAATCATATACATTTGTATTGAAAATAACACTACTTTCACCTTTTTTCTTCAATTACTTTTGATTGCTTTGGGTAGGCATGGTTGGATAATTTGTTCACCGGCCATTGAAGGTGGTTTATTAGTGCTTGATTCTGGAAGTGCTCTGTGTGCAGAAATGCCATTGAAACCAATAGTATTTTGAGTGCTGACTGATGGACAGATCAAGCCTTTAATCAATAGGAAGGGCAAATTTCAAAAGATCAAAGGAAAAAAAGCTATAGGAAGATGCATAAGAGAGTGATATTAAACATTTCTACTTTCCAGCTGGTATCTTTCAAAAACACTAAAGGCATCTGAAAAAAACATTACATGAAAAACCTAACATCTGTGAATAAGTAATGGCTGCATTTATGATCCAAAACACTATGGCACAATTCCCGGTGTTTGGCCAACTGCATTTGACTCAGAGCATGTGCATTCAGGGGTGGCATGCAAGAGTGGCATACAGCTCACCTTTGTGCTCCCCGACCTTGAGCCTGGACGGTGTTGGGTCAGTCCCTAGGCATAAGTTAAAGCAGTGTAAAGGTTGCTCTCATGATTGGCTGTCAGTGGCCTTAAGGGACAAAATAGGAGCCATGGCTCAGCAGGACATAGGGAAGCCTTGTCCATGCCCTCTTCTTTCTATCCATTCCTCCTATGACAGCAACTGGGCATAGGGAGGCAACACACCAGGGGACAAACATGCTCTTCCCTGTGGGAGGAGCTCTCCATATGGGGGAGTGTCACAGGGTGATAATAGCCCTTTAAGAAGGAGTAGGGCCAGTGCATTTTTGCTAGGTCAGCTGACTCTAATTGGGCTATAAGAGAAGGCACATGGGCCCTAGAGTGGGGAAGTCTGGGTGAATCAGGCTGGAGAGTCAGCCAGGAAAGGGGTAGAGAGAGCAGACATGGGGCTGTCACTGCTGGCTCCCTGGGAATAGGGAGACAGAGTGAAAACAGGAACAGGAATTACCTTGGGAATGACTGTCAGAGTCCCCTGGGAGGAGAGGCAGTGGGAACCTGCTGTTGAAAAGGGGCCTTCCAGGGAGAAACCCCTGTGTGGCAATGCTCAATAATGAGAGCACAGAATGTTCCCGAGGAAGCCTGAAAACAGGACCAAGTGAGAGGTAAAGGGAGCAGGGAAACGTGGGAGCTCTAGGCTGAGGTGGGCTGAGGAAATGTTTTTGTTTGTTTTGCTTATGTGTGGGAAAATACAACTGCCTGGATAGGGACTTTAGATGGGTCAATGGTCCTTTATGAGCTGGGGAGAAGGCTATCTTGGTGGAGGTGGTGGTGTTGTCTCTTAATCTCCTTCCTCTAAAGCATCAGGCATCGGCATGGCTGGAGACAAGACAAGGCGTGGGCCAGGGCTCTGAGGTGGCACTGGGCATTCTCTCTCTCTTAGGTGTTTGGTTGGCTGGTACTTGCTCACATGCTCAGGGTCTAACTGATGACCATATGTGGATCAGGAAGGAATTTCTACACAGCTCAGACTGGCAGTTACCTTAGAGGGTACGGGGAGGGTCACCTCTCCCTGTGGCATGAGGGTGGAGGTCACTTGCCAGAATTATCTGACTATCTCTTACTTCATCATGTCCCTGCTATTGCAGGGGCCCAAGGAATTGGTGCACCTCAGTCCCTCATAGTCTTTGCCTGTGTCACTTAACAGTCTAACCTTGTGTGGGCTGTACTTTGGTCTAATTTTGGCGGTTGGATTTATTGTGCTGGGTGGTGCTAGTAGCCTGTGATATACAGGATGTCAGACTAGACCAGGGATTGGCAACCTTTGGAACACGGCTGGCCAGGTTAAGCACCCTGGCGGGTCGGGCCGGTTTGTTTACCTGCCGAGTCTGCAGGTTCCGCCGATTGCGGCATCCACTGGCCTTGGTTTGCCGTCCCAGGCCAATGAGGGCTGCGGGAAGTGGCACGGGCCGAGGGATGTGCTGGCCGTCGCTTCCCACCACTACCATTGGCCTGGAGTGGCGAACCGCAGCCAGTGGGAGCCGTGATCAGCCGAACCAGCAGAGGCAGCAGGTAAACAAACTGTCCCGGCCTGCCAGGGTGCTTACCCTGGCGAGGTGTGTGCCAAAGGTTCCCGATCCCTGGACTAGATGATATGGTGGTCCCTCCTGGCTGTACACTCTGACTCTACGTTACCTGGAGTAATGTTCCTGTGGCTGGCTAAGCTATTTTCATGGGCAGAATGTGTCAATGACAGGGCATCCAGTTGCCTTATCAGAAGATAAGCCAATATTTTTATCATCAGAAGTACTGAAAAGTATTCTTAGGGTTTTGATATTCCTCAAAATCAAATTAAGGAAGACCTTTTTTTTTATTGGAGATATTTTGTGTCTGATTCATCACTGTGTTACTCCAACTTTTTACCAAAGTGACTTCACTGAAATCAATCAAGTTACCCTCATTTGAAACTAGAGTAATAAAGAAATGGGTTGGGCTCTTTGTGATTTGACTTATGGGACCAGATCCTCAGCTGGTGAAAACTGGTTCCATTGAAGCCAATGGAGTAATGCTGATTGACACTAGCTGAGCTCACAACCCTAATATTTGAGAATAAATGTGCCAAAATTTTGGCTAATATAAACAGGCAGTGCTCTATAAAGTTGCACACAAGATGAGGACCTGGTTAGGATACTAGAAATCTCCTTCTGGCTTGCTTAAAAACAGTGAAATTTGTTAAAAGGTAACTGACTGGTATGAGTGCTATGTTGTATTCTGCTATTCCAAAGGCACAATAATTCATATTCCCCAAGTTGTTCAGCTGTAGTTTGGTATCTATTTGTACCCGGCAACATAGGAAATATTTTATAACATTCACAAAATGGGCAGTAAATACATAAAACTGCCCGGTGGCAACCTTCATCATGCATATCTTTTTTTTTTTTTTTTTTGGTGCCAAATTTTGCAGTGAGTTCTGTACATGGATTTTGCCCTCTGGAGCATAAGATTCCAATACTTTTTTTTTATTTAGCTTTAATAGGCATTACTATATGACTCAGGTCACTTAAAGGTGGGGAATGTACAAATGTGGAGGAGAAATTTCAGTGAATTGCATAAGCTTTTGGCAGTCTGTATGTCAGCTACATGCATATAGGATGGGGAATCTAAACAGATTGCCATTTAATTTCATCTACTCCATATTCACATGCTTAACATACTATCATTATTATTGTAGTCATTTAGACTAACAATATGGTAGGCACTTCACAGAAATAATAGTATAACCAGTGCCTACTCAAAAAGAGCATACAATGTTAGGACCACAATCTGCCAGTGTGTGCATATGAGAACTCTAGATACATGAGTAATCTGATTGAACTTGGTGGTATTACTCATGTGAGTAGAGTAACTCCTGTGTATAAGTGTGTACAGGCACAGATCCTAAATGTTAAACTTGAAATCATGGGTGAAATCCTGACCCTTTGAAGTCAATGAGAGATTTTCACATGTATTTCAATGGAGGGGCTGGAGAGACAAGACAAAGGTGATAGCAATGTGGTAACCGTTACTCAGCTTGGGCATGTGTATTTCTTGGTGGTTCTGTTAAGCATTATGGATTTTTATAAAAGTAATTGGATAAGACAGAGTATTGGTAACTCTATTGTAGATAACATGTAATATGTGAGTTTTCAGGCACGATTGAGTGAGGAAGAGATAGTGACTAGGCAGACCAGAGAACGGATTGTGGCAGTGAAATAACTTGTTATGAGTAATAAGCTCGTTGCCCTACTCTGTAGTGACAATAGTGACATTGCTTAAATATACTGTTGTAAATTTGGTGTAGTTCCATTGGTTTCAAGGGCGCTATGCTGATTTACCAGTTTAGAATTGATCTCATGGGATTCCAGTCATTAATGCATTTATTCATGGGCTGCATTTGCCTAGTTTGTTTGGAAGGCTATCGCCTTCTAGGGCTCACAGAAGAGGAAGGGGACCTTTTAGAAGGGTCAGGCAGTCATACAAAGTACATCTTGATCTCTTAACATTTGCGTAGGTTAGAAATGTCTTCATTCATGGAAATGGATTAGAAGCTACAATACTTGAAATTGGTTAATACTTGAATTGTCCTTCTCAATTACTCAGTTTGGCACATCTACAATTCATGTTTGTGTATAATGTTTTTTTAACTATTTTTCTATTGTGCTTGCAAAATGCAACATATAGTAATTGTATTCCAATTCAGCTTGACTCAAAAAGACACAACATATGGCTGTATTATGCAATAACTGCTGCAAAGTAATCCTGCTGGGAAAGTGCAGTGGATGAAAAACGTTTTTCTCTCTACAGTGATCAAGCCTGCCACATGTAATATCAGCTTCAACATCTGACATTTTGACATCCTGATGGATTCCAAGAGCAACTGCTGGAATCCACTGACAAATCAAGCCATACCGGAAGCTGGCAGTGTTTGTGGTAGACTCAGTCAATTATTCCAGAGGGGCACAAGAAAGCAAATGCCTGTGTAAGGAGGGCAGCTCAAGAAGGAGGGGAGAGACAGGAAAACCAAATTAAGCTACTACAGTGTGCACACTTTAAATGATTTCCCTCTCTACCCTCTGCTCTTTTTTTTTTTTGACAGTTTCGCTGTATTTGTTTTTCAATCTGCTCACTCTCTGCTTTCATTTAACCTTATTTTTAATCCCATTCTCTCTGGCCCCCTTGGCTTCTTTTTACATAACATTTCATAAATAGATTGCAAATCAAAAAATGTCTGAGCTGAACTCTCAAACCCATGATGTGAAGAGTGGGTTTGAAATTTCAGGCTAGTCTGGTTTTAGGGGCCCAATTCTGCTCCAATGTCATCAACATAAAAATCTATTGACTTTGTTAGAAGCAGGAATGGGATCCTAGTACGGTCACTACTCTAGGAGCATCTGTTCCCATACATCCCAGGCCTCAGGCAAAGACACAGTGTTTGTGTCCCAAAAAGGATAAACTTATCCTCTTCTTCAGAGAACAGGTGCAGATTACAGACCTGTTAGTCAATCCTTGCTACAATTTCTGAATGTTCTGTACAGTTTGGCCTCACAGCCAGAGGAAAGGTATCAGTGTAAAAACAACAATAACAACAACAACAAGATCTGAAAGAAGGAAAGACAATAGAAGGAAAAATCAATCAAACTGAAATGGTAGGGGGAGGGAAGTAAGCAATCTTTGTTCTCAGTTCTGTGGGTGCAGCTGTAGCTATTAGAAGATAATCCCCAGTTGTTCTCTTCTTTGACAGCTTGATATGTGTGAGGATTTAGACTGTAGAGAATGAAAATGTCACACTTATACCTTAAGGCTTGTTCTCATATGGCTGAGTTTGATGTGATTTGATGGCTCACAAGGCTGGTTTAGAATGATCGTAGGCATGTTCAATACCTGACCTTCCAAGGACTTGCTGGTGGCCTGAGAGCACAAAACATACTGTATAACATTCTCCCCTCTCCAGTGCTGACATCTGTCACCTTGGCACTTGTTTGAAAAAGAAAACAAACTCAGAGCTTTAAAAGGCATTTCTTTGCAAACTATTTTGACACATAGATATGAAATATGTATATGCAGAAAAGAATAGAACTTTAATTAAAAAAAAGTAAAACACTGTTTATTTTAGAAACTGTTACTAGCGTATGGGCCATTTGTTGTAACTTGTATGCTGTGGTAAGCACATTAACATTGACTTTATGATACAGAGTAAGCAAATTGTTTCTGTAAGCACTTAAATACACAATTGACCTTTCATATCAGGAAGTGGTTCCTTCTACAATAATGTAGGACTATCATGGATTTGACAGTTCTAGTCTACTTGACTTAAAAGTATTTCACACACAACTATTAGAAAAAATCCCTTAGACTAGTGAACAATTGCCTTTGTGTTATATTTGAGTGTAAGATATAATCAACCTGAATTTGCAGCTGATTCATATCAGCTTCCTAATACAAAACAGGGTCCCAATCCTGCCATCACTTATATATGTGCTTAATTTTATGCATGTGATCAGTCCCCTTGAAATCTTGAGAAGAAAGTTAAGCACATGCAGAAGTGTTTGTAGGATGGAGAGCCCAACATTAATCAGTCCCAGTATTTCTACAGCAAATGCAAGATACCTAAATGATTGCCACTTTCATGGTATTTTTCATATAAATATGTTGAGATGTTATGTGAAAGGCAGCCTCAGAGAATTTTGTGTCTCAAAACATTTCTGACACAGATCATTCTGTTCCATTAGGTAGAGGAGGCTGCAGGGGGAAAGTTGTGGCTCTGAAACAGGAGAAAAAGAAAGGAAAACAAGGTGGGACAAATCAGATTTGTTATGTTTAGCAAATTGTCCTGAAGCAGGCCATCTACTGCTTGCTATCACCACTGGAATAAGATGTAAAACATTTTAATCTATAGCAGTGCTTCAAGCCATTACAGTGGTCTGGATTAAAAAGCCAACATTTACTAACCCAGTTAACAGTTATTTCCCATTGTAAGGATAGTGTGAAACTGTAATGTTATCTCTATATAGTAACTTTTGCCAATGATTACTATTTAATTGCAAGCACTGTACTTGATCGAGTAAGGGATGTCTATAAAATGTGGGCTGAATTTATCCTTTGGAGCAAAAAGGCCTTTTGAGTCTACTGTTCATTTCTCCACTTAGCACATTACCTATCTAGAAACAACCAGCTTTGCTGGAGATGATGACTTTTAATAATTTTGGATAAGACTTCTTTTTGATAGCACAAGATAATTTTGACTCAGTAGAGCTCACAAGTCTTATCTACATCTATGGTGTATTAGAGCCCTGTTGAAACTTGCATATATCTGAAAAATTTTCCCCTTAGGCAGCACAAGTTGTCTGCAGCCTAGATGACATGCCATGTTGCAGAGTATACCACCTCCACTCAGCAGTTGAAAGATAGTGGCCAAAAGTTGTTACCATCTGAAGTCTACCTGGTTTGAAACATGTGTGTCACTCCAGTCCATATCTGAGAGGACAGAGGTCAACAAAACAAATGTCACCATTGCTCGATATTTCAAAATTGATGTAAATTCTAATTTTTTGGCTCTCGTTGTACTGTTGGGGTCAGTGCTTTCTAGAACCACCAAGTGCACAAGTTAGGAAATAAGCTTCAAACAAAGAACTACTGCTGATATCAGTCAACATCTGTTTTTAAAAATTATGAAACTTTTAGTATGTTGTTTCCAATCCAATAGTTTCCAGTCATAAATCTAGATGACTCCTGTTCAACAAGCTTAAATCGTTTTGTTTCACATTCTCATAAGGTGAGATGGAACTCTGAGAATTTTGTTAAAAAATAGAATTTTCTAAAATATTTTAAATTGTCCAACAAAACTTTCATTTCAGTGGAGTCTATGTCCCAGCTGTACTTTGAAAACTAGGCCTTTTGTTTAGTTGTCTAAATATGAATGTAGGGGTTTAATTTTAGGCACTCAAGCTTTGAAAAATGTGCCCCAGTTAACCTTAAAATTACTACTTTCTTCCTTTCTCTTCTCATACAT